>NC_068985.1:2595069-2610873 GCF_001194135.2 Octopus bimaculoides | reverse complement strand
ATATATATATATATATATATATATATATATATATATACATAGAAATTATGGGGATTTAGTTCACAGGTGATCTAAATGATTAGGTACGCTAGGTAAGTGCTGTAACAGATTATTAGGGCTCCAAACTTAAAGCCAAGACGGTAGTTATGGAGCCATTGCAGGTTTCCAATGCAGCGGATAATTGTTGTCCTCTTTAACAATTATTTATATATATATGTGTGTGTGTGTGTGTGTGTGTGGTGCAGGTGTGGCTGTGTGGTAAGTAGCTTGCTTCCCAATCTCATGGCTCCATGTTCAATCCCTGTGCATGGCACCTTGGGCAAGTGTCTTCTGCTATGGCTTTGGGTCGAGCAGTGACTTGGATTTGGTAGGCAGAAACTGAAAGAAGCCTACCATATATGTTTGTGTGCATGTGTCTTTCGGTCTGTGCTTGCCCCACCACTATGTGACAACCGTTGTTGGTTTGTTTACATCCCCATAACTTAGCAGTTCAGCAAGCAGAGGCTAACGGAATAAGTAACAGGCTTTAACCCCCACCCCCCAAAAGAAATTACCAAAAAAACATAACTACTGAGGTCCTTGATTAAGGAAGCCTCTGATAAAAGACAATCCAACCATGACAACTTGGTTGATCTTTTTTTAAGGCTATCTAGGACTACATTACTTAATGTGCCATTCCCTTATTTAAGACCATAGAACCAGGTTTGCTGGTGACTAAGCTGCCATTTCTAGTATAACAAATGACCAGGTAAAGGTTCTTTCATTGACTCATATTATGAATAACATTATTGGGTAGTTTTCTTGCAGTTTTTCTTTTTGTTTTTTGTTGTTGTTGTTCTCCATATAAAATCTGCTTTTGTAGCTGCTTTGTCAGTAGAAATCAGTATTATTGCAGAGTTAATAGAATTTTCAATTGTGCTCATTGTTGTAAGCTTCCTCTCCAATTAATATGTCACTGTTTTGTAACTCATTTAAAACAATTAAAAATCTTGTTAATCTTTTATTCACCTCCCTGACTTTTGATTCATTTTTATATTTTAATTATTTTATCTACACTAAAAGCAGTCTAATAAATGAATGAAGAAACATATAAATATATACAATTTTGTGAAAATCATAACTGGAAAATATGTTACCAAGAGAATGTAAAAAAGAAAATAGAAATAAAATGAAATAAATGGAAATCATGTTCAATTGCATTTAAAATATATATAAAAAAAAAACCCCAGCTTCCGGTTAAGATGGTGGATTAGTTAATTGGTAACTAAAGCTTATTTCGTGATTGTTTTGGGTGTCGGTGGGTGGAATTTTGTAATGTTGGTGCTGTTGTTGTTGTTGCTGTTGGTATTGATCTTTGTAGCATTGTCGAGGGTGGTGGAGGTGGTGGAGGTGCTGTATGTAGTGGTGGTAGTTGTGGTGTTGGTTGAGTGGTCGATGGCAGTGTTGATACTGACAATTAATTTCTTCTAATTGAAAGTCTCCATATGTATTGTCATTACCACCGTAATGAACTGCAATTAACTTTAGTAACAATAACCAGCCCCCACCCCACCCCCCACTATTACCAGCATATCATTGACACACGTGAGGGGACCTACAAGACATTTACTTGACCTGCTAGAAATTGCAGCCACCATCACCACCCACGCATTACAACTGCAACCACCACCACTACATCATCATCATCATCATCACTAATAACATTGCAACCATCACTGCCACCACCACCACCACCACCACCGCTGCTATTACTGACACAATCAACACTCCCCTCTCTGATACCATCCTCATGGCAATCATCACCACATATTGCCTTCCTCACCATTATCATCATCAACACCTCCATCCTTACCACCACCACCACCACCACCAACACCTTTATTGAAACCACTCCACCCTCGCCATCTCTGATCCCATCACCATGACTATCAACATCATCAGTCTTCTATCAGTCCACCACCACCACCACCACCACGAATAACATTGCCTACAGCATCATCGTCATCATCACTACCAACAACAACAACAACAGCTATGGCTATCTTCCTTCTCATCTTTGACTATGACAATAGAAACCCTAATCGCCAATCGTCATCATTACCACTGATTCATTAAGAACCACCAGCACCACCGGAATCCCAACCTTTACTGCAGCCATTACCAACAGACACCACTCTTGACATTGCCCATGAAAACAATCAGCAAGATCATCCCCCCCCCCCACTCCACCACCACTGCAGTATCTGAGTGCTGTCACCTACCATTGCACATCTACCCCCCCCTCGCACACATATCTAACGTCACTCATTCTTGTTCTATCTCTTACTCATCCATTATAATATTAAATGTCACCTTATTTTCCACTTGTGTTTTTTTTTGCTGTTGTTTTTGTTTGTATTGTTTTATTGTTGTGTTCTTTTTTCCTTTTTTTTTCTCATGCTTAAATTTTTTTCGTCTTTGCTTCAAACTTGGCACTGCCATTATCGGCAGCAATTATTTTGTAGAATATTGACTAAGTTGCATGAAGGAAGTAAAATATCTTGCCTCTTGTGCACCCATTTTGCATTTATTGCTGATGTTGCACCCCCTAAAATGCTGCCGCATTCTGCGCATATTCTGTGTGTGTGTGTGTGTGTTTTAGTTTACAGCTGCTATAACATTTCTTTACAAAACATAAACTGCCTCTAAAACGGTCTTGATATTTTGATGGCTATTTTTACTTTGCTCTGTGTGTGTGTGTGTGTGTGTATATCTATGGCTTGTGAGGAGATATTACTGTGTGATTATTATAAGTTCATTTCTGTACGTATGCATGTTTGCATATGTCTGTGTGTGTGTGTGTGTGTGTGTGCAAGGAAGGCAAGTGGTTGACTGATTAGTGTATTCACCTCATGGTCATGAGTTCAATTCCCAGCGGCACATTCTGTCCTTGAGCAAGACACTTTATTTCACAATACTTCAATCCCCTCAGCTGGCAAAAATGAGTCGCACCTTTATTTCCCGGGGACAGCCTTGTCACATTCTGTGTCACACTAAATTTCCTTGAACACAATGTTAAGGGTATGCATGTCTATGGAGTACTCAGCCACTTGCATGTTATTTTCACTAGCAAGTTTTTCTGTTGATTGCATCAACTGGAATGTTCATCATCGTAACCGACGGAGCACCAGTTTTAGTATATGTGAGCATGTGTTCTTATCAATCATAATGTTGTATATCTCCTGTTAATGAATGTTTCTTTGTGTGTTAATAGGTTGTATTTTGTATTAGTATGTGTGTACATGTGGTACTATGCACTGCCTGTTTGTTGTTTAGCCCCAGGGTAACCCTGATTAAGCATACCCAATGGTCAATGGCAGGATTTCATTATATAATTTGTCCTTCTTGTTTTAAGACAATAGGGTTGAGCTGCTATTTCTTGTAAAGCGAGCAACCTCATAGAGGCACCTTCCTATGTTGATTTATGCACTGGTTTGTATTGCTGCATTCTATAGTGTGTGTGTGTGTGTGTGTGTGTTCTTATGAAAGAGGATGATGATACAGGAAACATTAAAAAAATGTATATCCACAGTGATTAAAAACTTGGTTAATAAGAGGTCGTTAAACTCCAACAGGTAATTATTACTTTGCAATAAATCCAGGGGAGGCAGTTTGCATTTAATATGCATAATCAACTAAAACAATCCTTAAGGACAATGAATATTTAGAAGAAAAGAGAGAATAGCATTAAGTTCACAGCCGGATGTGAAATTTAATGCTTTTCTGCCTTTATGCTGTGTGTGTGTGTGTGTGTGTGTGCATCTATGCATATGGGTGTGGCTGTGTGGTAAAAAGTTTGTTTTCCAACCACATGGATCTGGGTTAATTCAACGTTCCCCTGTGTGGAACCTTGGGCAAGTGTCTTCTACTATAGCCTTGGCCCAACCAAAGCCTTGTGAGCAGATTTGTAGAGGGAAACTGAACGAATTCTGCCACATATATATATATATATATATATATATATATATATATATATATGTGTGTGTGTGTGTGTGTATATGTGCATGCATGCATGTAAATGTGTTTGTGTGCCACTTGACAACCAGTGTTGAGGAGTTTACATCCCTGTGACTTAGCATTTCAGCAAAAGAGATCAATGCAATAAGTACTGGGATCAGTGTGTTCAACTAAAATGCTTTAAGGCAGTGCTCCAGCATGACCGTAATTTTATGCCTGAAACAAGTAAAAGTTAAAACATTTATCAGCATCGTTTATTCATTCTCCTCATTTCACACCCGCATGCGTGCCATGAGTCGAGCAGAATTTGTTGAAGCAAATTTTCTACAACCGGATGCCATTCCTGTCACCAACCCTCAGCAATGTAATACCTCACTAAATGTGGACACTGGAGATTGTGTTGCAGCCTCATGTGCCTCATGGCACGGAGGATAACTAACTAATGCTTAGACTTGTTTTTCACTGAAGACTGGAAATGAAACCACTTGTTTGTATAGCAACAATGCACATTTACAACCCTTGTGTGATATCGAGAGAAGGGTGTATACAAACTCTGGGCCTTCGTCGAACTGCCCCATTGATCTAAGAACTTCAATTGTGACCATCCTGTCTCTGCTTAGGACATTATCCAATGTAATTCTGGGATGATTTAGATGATATTTAAATAACCACTGACCAAGTAGAAGTTTGTGTGTGTGTGTGTGTGTGTGTGTGTGTGTGTGTGTTGAGAAATGACTGTAATCAAGGTTTGGTTTGTAAAGAGAAACAATGTCAGCAGAATATTGAGAAATCTCGTTAGTATGAGTGTGTGATGGTAGAGCCAGCCAGACTATATTAATTGCAGTAACACCTGAATAATGGCCTGCACTTGGAAGATGTGCAATAAAGAGTACTCATTGAATGAACTTCCTGAAGGTTGTGCATCAAGAGAATAATACATCATTTGAGACTTATTTAGAGTTTGCAGAGAGTCCACAAATGTTGTAGGATCAACTCATTGTAATTTCTAAAGAGAAAGTCACATCTTTTTGCTGCCATTTCGAATGTAAGAATGATGGGCTTGTAGAAATATGATATAAGTAATAGTCATTGTGAATTGTTTTATAGTATTTGGGAGGTGATTAAGAATTTGTTATTACATTCATAAATGATTGTATTAATTAGGTGTCATGTGAAAAGTGTTATTGTATCTCAAGGTGACAGCACGAATATATGTCATGTTGTATTGTATGTAAAGGTGTATGCCATGTTGTATGTACAGGTATATGTCATGTTGTATAAGGATATTGAATGTGTCTTTATCTATGATGTATGTTGTTACCTTTTAGAGTTGATGTTTGATAATGGTTACCCACTGCAGCGACTCTCACTGATATTGTTTTTATTAATGCTCTACAAGCACAATACTGCCCTACCTGGCAAAGCTGCAGCAACTGGGAGGCCACTTCCATTGAACAGAACAGCATTGCAGGGTCATGGTCACAAAGCAAAAACACAAACTGCACAAGTCCAGAGCCAACTGCCTGCCTTCAGTCCCTGTGGACTTCCCAGTGCCTGATCTGTAGCAAAGCCTTCCGAGGACACATCGGACTGATCAGTCACAACCGGACTCACCATCCCTCGTCTTCTTCTCCCATGTGATGTCTTTGGTCATTGTCAACAACGACAGATAAAACTACTTTACATCTTGCACGTTTCCATTTCCCATTGCTTACTCTTGTATGGAATTTGCAAACCATAATATTGGTATTGTTTAGAATATGTAATGTTCTATATCAGAGATGTATCATTGTACCAAATATCATCATCGTGACACTCCGTCGATTACGACGACGAGGGTTCCAGTTGATCCAATCAACGGAACAGCCTGCTCATGAAATTAATGTGCAAGTGGCTGAGCACTCCACAGACACGTGTACCCTTAACGTAGTTCTTGGGGGAGATTCAGCGTGACACAGAGTGTGACAAAGCTGGCCCCTTTGAATTACAGGTACAACAGAAACAGGAAGAAAGAATGAAAGTTGTGATGAAAGAGTGCAGCAGAGTTTGCCCCCCCCCCCTCCTGTCGGAGCCTCATGGAGCTTTAAGTGTTTTCGCTCAATAAACACTCACAACGTCCATTCTGAGAATTGAAACCGCGATCCTTGACTGCGGGTTCACTGCCCTAACCACTGGACCATTGTATCTCCCGTACCAAATATATATACCATACTTTTTAATATTAGTCTGTTTTTCCATACTTTTATTATATACTAGTATATAATATATATATGTTTGTGTTTTTATATGTGAATGTTCATCATTTTATAATAATGTGTGTGTGTGTGTGTTTGAAGAAACTATTGAACTGTCTCCTTACGTGTGTAAATGTGTTGTCATTGTGTGTGTAATAAATTGTATGTTTATTCAGTATATCACTTGGTGTGTGTGTGTGTGTCAGTATGTTTTATCACTATATCTATGTATGCAAATGTCTGTGAGTCGATCTCATAACCTACTCATTGTAGTCTCTAAGTTTATAAATATACACACATATATTACAGTGTGTGTGCGTGTGTGCATGCACATGTGTATGTTCATGTGTGCATTCGTGTATGAGGTCAAGTATATGTGTACGTTTACGTGTGTTCTTATCCATTATTTCCTCCTCCCCTCTCTCTCTCTCTCTCTCTCTCTCATTTCCTCCCTCTCATTCATCACCTCCCCCATCATATCTCATTCAATATAAAACTGTCAGTGTTTTATCTTTCCACTTTGTTCCTAGTTGTAAAATCAAACCCAGGTAATCAAAGATCAAAGGTTCACCTTCAGCAAGGTGTCCCCATCTCCCCACCCAACCCCCCTCTCTCTCTCCACACACTCATACATTGATTTTTTTTTTTTTTTTTTTTTTCTTTCCATCAAGTATTTATTCTACTTATTTTACTTGCTTAGATACTTTTATCCCTGAGATGCTAATTGATTCGGAGCTTGCTATAAATATGTACCATGATTATCTATGTGTTTGTGTGTGTGCGTGTGTATTGGCTTCTACATGTGTATATACGAACGTATGCATGCTTTTATGTGTTGTATTTGTGTGTATAGTAACACCCACTTATGTTGGAGCATATACTTTAACTTTCTATATGATGTATAATTTTTATAAGAATATTGATAAAATTGTGTTTATTGATACACATTTGTGTGTGTGTGTGCACATACATGTACGCACACATACTTATTAACTTGTACATAACTAATCAATATTAACCATCAGCTTTTATGACTGGGAAGTGTGTGTAAGTGTGTGTGTATCATCTTTTGTAAGTAAAGCTCAAATAGGCAATCTTCTAATTAAGGGCTGTGAGTTTGGTCCTATTTATGAAAGGTGTGCGATTTTTACTAATTATCCACCACTGATTATGCATTTCTGTATTGTTAGTGTGTAAAAACACCTGTTCTGTGTTTCATTACTTTTCTGTTGAGATTTTCTCAAAACTTTGTTTTGTTTGGGTTTGTAAATGAACGATCAAAGTTGAGAAACTGATTGTTATTTTGCTGTCATTTTCTTCAGCATTTTGTAAATCTTCTCCTCAAATACATTAATGTACTTTCTTTAACAATGCTCTGCAAAAGGTGAGGTAAGGTTTAGATCTCCCTTGTAGAATGGAGGAAACCTTGTAGTTTTATTTTAGGCATTACTTAATGCTGGGTATCTTTTGTCTTTTACTTGATTCAGTCATTGGGGCACTACCTTGAAGAATTTTTAGTCAAACAAATTGACCCCAGTACTTTTTTTTGTTGTTTTTTCAAGACTGTAACACCAGTTGTCAAGTGGTGGTAGTGGACACACACACACACACACACACACACATGTAAGATAGGCTTCTTTCAGTTTCTGTCTACCAAATCCATTCACAAGGTTTTGGTCTGCCTGAGGCTATAGTAGGAGACGCTTACCCAAGGTGCCATGCAGTGGGAGAGAACCCAGAACCATGTGGCTGGGAAGCAAACTTCTTTATTTCATAAATTTTGCCATAAAGGCATTACATAGAAGGGACAAACAAAGACAGACAGATATAAAGAAGCTGCGGGCTGGACACGGACATTAATGAATGAAATGAATACAAAAAGATGAGTAAAAAATGGGAAGCAAGCTTCTTCCCACACAAGCACGCCTGTGCTTGTATGTGTATTTGGATTAACTTGTGTTATTTTAATGTTATTGAGGCACATTTGAACGAGAGAATAAGCTACTCATTGTGTTTTCTCATGCAGAATATGTCTCACTTGTTGACAAATTGTGTGTATACACCTAGATCAGCTTGCAGTGCCACCTACCTAGACTGTGAGATGCTAGCATTTTGGGGAAGTTATCTCCTCTCAGTCACAGACACTAGCCAACTCATAGTTCTGCCTGCCTAGTACCTGTGACCAAAGAGGAGATGACGACTCTCAAATGCTAGCATCTCACAACCTGAATAGGTGGGGCTGTGAGCTGATCTAGGTGTATATACCCCATTTGTCAACAAACGGGTTATATTTTCCATGACAAAACATGAGTAGCTTGTTCCCCAGTTTGAACGTGCTTCAAGCATATTCACACTGATAGCAACATTGCAATTTTACTTATCACTGCTTAGCGCTCCCCCCGCTGTAAATAACTTGTGTTAATACATGTTAGTTTTATTCCAAGTCTTCGTCACTCTATTTTAGGTATTAGAGAGTGAAATTAGGTTTTCTTTGTTTTGTGTTTATATATTTTCATTTTTCACATTGCAGGTGTTAAAAACATGAAGATTTTTGAGAATGTGGCTTGGGAGAAACTACTTGAACAGCCAGCTCCCTTCCAACCACAACCAAGCGATGAGACAGACACAACATATTTTGAAGGTGAGAATAATATTTATTGGTTTTCAAACTATGCAATTGTTCTGGGGGCAAGCCAAAGTATAATCATGGACAACACGACTGTATTGCTCACGGCCACCACTACAGAGCAAAGTTTGGGAGTACAAAAATATTTGTACCTATGTCATCAAAGCCACTTCAAGAGTGCCAACATCAAAACTGCTTTGACAGCAAATGAACAACCGCCAGAAACAGCACATACACTCCACAAGCAATGATATAGTGAACTTCTACATTTTCATTTGACCTGCACAGTATAGCACTGACTTCAACAAAGATGTTATTGTTGCAGCTAGTTCAGCTATCAAGTAAAGTTCAGTTGATATCAAACATTTATTAGACCAATTCACAACAAAAGGAACAACAACAACAACAGCATTACCATCACAGCATTTATTAATACTATCACCTGAACTACGACTACTACTACTACTACCATTATCACCACTACACTCAAGCATTTCAAACTAGTTTCTATATCTTCTTAGAAGCTGATATCTAAGTGTGTTCTCTGTTGATATACTGTGTCACCATCGACGCTTCATGTCGCAAACCCATCATTTGCTTGCCCAGCTACAATTCATAAAAACACCATTGGCACCGTGTTGTTGCACTGCTGTGTCTTCTTGCAATGCAAATCATTTCTCTTTCCTCATCTCGTTATGGCTAAAGTCAGAAGACAGTAATACTGCACAGATGTTTACTGTTGGTGATGGTGGCAGCAGCAGCAGACTGTGGTGGTGGTGGTGGTTGTATTATTGAATGTTTTAGGTATGTGGCAGAATATTTAATAGTGGTGTTAGTGGGAGTGGGATACATTATGGTGGTGGGGTAGCTGTGGTAGAAGTTGATATAGTGCTATTAATATGTAGTTATGGTGGCAGTGGTGGTAGGTGTTGGTAATAATAGGAAGAACATTAGCAACAGTGGTGGTGGTGGTTGTGGTGGTGGTACTTTACCACATCAGTTTGACCGCTTTATTTATGTGGCATCTTCCTTTCAATCTTGAAGATGCCTGTAATTACCAAAGCAATTAAATAATACTATAGAATTCTATATAATTGAAATATTGTTTATGGAGAATATTTCTCAGCCATTGTCCATTTCATCAACTGCCTGACTGCCAGAACAAATCGGCTTCGCTCAATAGTCGGCACTACTCACAGTCAGTGGAGTCATATATACTGGTTAGTTTTTGTTACCAGAAAGCTCTCTTCTCCACACTGCTAATTAAACCAAATTCCACTGTGCTATCGTTTCAACGTTTATTAACAATAATATTTAGATATTACCCCATGTTGCAGAGTAGAACTGAGGAAAAGTTTTACTTCTTTGAATTTATGTTATCTCATGTTCCTGAGTTCAATTCCTCATCAGAATCAATTTTACCTTCCAACTTCCCATGATCAGTTCAATTAGTTGCAGTGACAGAGTTGGAATGAAGTCAATCAGATATAGTTTTTCCTTGTACCACAATATATTCTACTTTCACATACCACCATTATAGTCATTTCACATAATTGTTACATATTCTTTCTAGACTCCTTCACTGACAATATCTGTGTGTGTGTGTGTCTGTGTGTGTGTGTGTGTGTGTGTGTGTGTAGATATAAACTCATTTACAAGTGTAGTCTGTAACATATAAAAAGAGACCATATCCTATAATACATTCTGTTCTGCATATTTTCTATTTTAAGGCTATTTTTGCAAATAATGTTTATACATACTTAGTTTATACATAGGCACAGGAGTGGCTGTGTGGTAAGTAGCTTGCTTATTTCGCATGTGTGTGTCAGTTTTTTCCTTTCACTGAATGGTGTCATGACGTTGGTGTCCAGTGTCGTCAATTGTTGAAGCACAACTGTAAGGTAAGGCATTTGTTTTTTGGGATCCAGTGGGGGTTTGTTGTTTGTTTTTTTTTTAACAAGAAATCCCTACTGGATTCCAGGCATTTGTCTGCCTGTAGTTGTGCTAAGTGTCTCACTTAGCTGTGAGAAGAGTGTTGTTTTGGTGGGTGTATCCCACCTCCAAAAAATTGTGGAATTTTTTCCACCAATTTTTGGTGAAATTTGTGGAGCTGTGTTCCTGTTGCTGTGCCCCTGGATTACAAGTGGAGTACTAGTTGGCCGGAATCGTGTTTGCTGTGTTTTTGAACTGTCTTCTTTCCTTCTTCCTACTTTCCTTTTTTTGGACTTTTTAAACTTTTTTTAAAACTTTTCTTCTAAACATGGTGAAGAAAATGGACACTGTTTTGGAGTGGGAGATTGTCCCACCCAAAGAGTGGGTGAAAGACTTTGAGGAGAGGACAGTGGTGTTGAGGACATACCCGAAGTCACTCGACACCATCGCCGTCTTCAAAAACAATAGAAATAGAAAAAGAGTTGGCAGAGTATCTGCCAATCATAAGATTTATTTCCAGGGGTGCTAAATATGTAATGGTGTGGCTGCTGTTTGACACCTCTGAGGAGGCTTGCAGATTTGCGAGCCAGCCCTTGGAGGGTCAGGAAATTCTGTTTCTTCCCACATATTGCGGGAAGAAGTTAACAAGACCTTGGATCTGTGGGTTGTCATCTGGAATGGAACCTGAGTGGATAGAAGATACTATCCACTGGGGTCTGGGTAGCAACAGATCCAAGCTGCTGACTGGGTTGGGTCAAAAGCTGTTTTGACCCTGTGAACCCAATCAGTTGCAAGAAATCTGGTCTTCCCAGGCTTTTTGACTATGGCTGGTAACACAGGTATCTGGTGATACTTGAGGAACGCCCCCACCCCTGGTGTCACCTGTGCCTGGAACCAGGCCATATAAAAAAGAACTGTCCACAGGATCAGAGTAGGGTCCTGGAGCAGTTGGTGGAAGAAGCGCCCCCATCCTCATTCGGAAGGTGAGGAAGAAGGTGGGTAACAATGGTTACCCACTGAGGGATCCTAAGGCTACGGGAGGGAAGGAAAATCTTCAGGACAAAATGGAAGAACTCCACCCTCCCGTGGTAAAAGAGAAAAAAAGGAAAAATGGGACATTGCTGGCCATTACTAATACTCTGCCAGCGTATCTCGAAACCCTGTCGGTGGGAATTGTACCACTGACGGTGGAAACTGTGGCCTCGCCCCATGTGGAGGAGGAATTTTTAGTCTTATTCCACAAGGGAGGGGCAGTTCAGGATTTTATTAAAAGTTTGCTAAAGAAGGTCGGAGGGGAGGGGTTCTAACCTGCATTAAGGACCCTGATTGGCCTTCACAAGTAGCTGTGGAGGTCATGTGGGAAACTGATTTGTGTAAGGTGATGAACTCCTTCCCCGAAGACACGTTTTGCTTCCAGCTGAAGCACCATCGAGGTGCTTGAGTGAGGCATTGAGCCTGGTCGGGTGCTGGCAGGCCAGAAAATAACGGAAAAAGTTAAGAGGCTTTTAGTGCCTCATATTGTGGGTGCATATGACCCATTTATGAAAAATGTAAGAGGCTTAGTGCCTCATTTTTATGGACCTTACGTCGAAAAGGAATAAAAGTAAGAGGTTTATAACCTCAAATTGGTTGTTGTACAAAGAACAATGTTTTTGAAAAGCAGTGATCGGCAGGCATCATCTGTCTTTCCTCACCAATTTCGTTAATCATTTTTTCATTCATTTCATTTTGTGTGTTGTCCAGCCCGCAGCTACTTCTATGTACGGCTTTTATAGCCAATTCTATGAAATAAAGTAGCTTGTTTACCAACCACGTGGTTCTGGGATAAGTCTTCTACTTTAGCCTCAGGCCAACCAAAGCCTAGTGAGTGGATTTGGCTTGACAACCAATGTTGATGTGTTTACGTCCCTGTAACTTAGCGGTTCGGGAAAAGAGACCAATAGAATAAGTAATAGGCTTACAAAGAATAAATCCTGGGTTCAGTTTGTTCGACTAAAGGCACTGCTCCAGCATGGCCACAGTCAAATGACTGAATCAAATGAAAGAATGCAAGAAAGAATGACATACAAACATCTATATATGAAGCATCTGTGCTGCTGCGCCATAAAAAGCACCCCTGCAGGGTTCTTGTACAAAGCATCTGTACAGGTGCCATATAAAAAGCACCCAGTACACTCTGTAAAGTGGTTGGTGTTAGGAAGGGCATCCAACTGTAGAAACCCTGCCAAAACTGACAATTGGAGCCTGGTGCAGCTCTCTGGCTTACCAACACCTGCCAAACAATCCAACCCATACCAGCAGTGAAAATGGTTGTATCATCATCATCATTATCATCAAGCTGTTCCTGTAAAAAGGAGACATAAAAATTTATGGAATTTAGCCCAAACATCTACACATATATGATTAAACATAATCCTAAGAGGCTGGTGTTGGTTTACATCAGTAAGACTTATAGTATGTGGTGAAACTGATAAAAAGAGTAAAGTGAACATGGCATGAGGAGTGGATTATGTTTTGGAGAGAGTCCCACCATGAAAGGAGAGCTCTCATTAATTTCTCTCCTTTCAACTTTTCCATAAGAAGGACTCTATCCAAAATGTTGTCTTTTTTCCACTCATCACTACAATTTATCAATTTTACAATATTACATATACATACATAGTGAGAATTTACAAAAAAAAGAACAAAAGATGAAGACGGGTGTGAAAACAACAAACAGATGTATTAGTTTAACGCTCAGGAAGTGAGAAAGTCTTTTACGTTTCGAGCCTATGCTCTTCAACAGAAATAAGTGCAGATTGAGAGAAACGACAACGAGGAAAAAGCAGAACGTACAAAAAAAAGTCATCATCATCACCAGTGTCATAACATCCCCTTCTCTATGCTTGCATGGATCAGACAGAATTTATTATTGGTGTAGATTTTGTAAGGGAGGGTGCCCTTCCTGTTGCCAACCATCTCCTGTTTCTATCCAATGTGATATTGCCCCATCACTAAGCATTTTTCCACAGATTCTTGCATGATGGTGACATCCATTTCCAGGTATCATTTATTGTCAGGTACAGAGACAGTAACATGCACGTGCACACACACACACTGATATGGATGTATGTATTTTTTTTATTCTTTTACGTGTTTCAGTCGTTTAACTGCGGCCATACTGGAGCACTGCCTTTAGTCGAACAAATTGACCCCAGGATTTATACTTTGTAAGCTTAGTACTTATTCTATCAGATTCTTTTGCTGAACTACTATGTTACAGGGACATAAACACACCAACATTGATCATCAAGCGACGGTGGTGGGGACAAACACAGACATACACACACATTCAATGGGATTCTTTTAGTTTCCGTGTACCAAATCCACTCACAAGGCTTTGGTCAGCCCAAGGTTATAGTAGAAGATACTCACCCAAGGTGCCATGCAGTAGGACTGAACTCAGGACCATGTGGTTGGAAAGCAAGCTTCTTACCACACAGCCACACCATTGCCCCACCACCACCACCACACACATATATCATTGATTATTCAAAGTGTACAAGGTTGACTCCACTTACTCAGTATGTCACACAGATCTCATCATTTATCACAAAAGATATTAAAAAAACTAAAATTGGATTTTTTCCACAAATTATCTAGATCAGGTTTTCCTGTTATCTCTCCTAATTTTATCTTTATCAATTAAGTTATTTAGATTTATTTGGCTTAATGATTCACAAAAAGTAAATTGTATTTCTGCTTGAAATATGATGTAAAAAAAATTGTTCAAAAGTCAATTTTTAGGAATCATTGAAACATAAATTTATTTTGTTCTTTAAATTACATTTCTTTCGTCACGACACTACTAGTACTACAACTACTTGCTATTCTATTATTCACTACTTTTTATGTATCCACATTTAGTGTGTGTATACAAGCAAGTATATACACACACATATATACATACATTCATATATGCATACTCTCAGAGTTTACTGTTTTTTGCATCTTAGGTAAAACATATGTCTGCTACTTAAATGATAAGTTCATCATCACCATCATCATCATTTAATCTCCGTTTTCAATGCTGGTATGGGTTGGATGGTTTGACTGAGGTCTGGAGAGCCAGAAGGCTGCACCAGGCTCCAATCTGATCTGGCATTGTTTCTACAGCTGGATGCCCTTCCTAACACCAACCACTCTGAGAGTGTTGTGGGTGCTTTTTACATACCACTGTCACAGGAGCCAGTCAGATGGCACTGGCATCAACCACGTTCAGATAGTGCTTTTTTACATGCCACTGGCACGGAAGCCATTCTGGGGCTACTGGCATCGATCACATTCAGATATTGCTTTTTACATGTCACCAGCACAGGAGTCAGTCAGGTGGTACTGGCATTGATCATGTTTGGTTGGTGCTTTTTATGTGCCACCGGCAAGGAAGCCAGTCAGGTGGTCCTGGCTGATAATAAAACAGTTTCAATTAAATATCTCGTACAACAATACATGCTGCAATAGAAATGTGTTCAGTTATGCTTTTCTTCTAAGACAGACACAAATGAGACATATATATATATGTGTATGTGTGTGTGTATGTAGAGGTATATATAATTATATTTAAAAAAATAAAATATATTAAACTTTCAGATATGTTAATAGTTTGATGAGAACTTCATCCCAAAAAAACCCCCAAAAACTTCCATTATTTCTAGCGTATTTTTTTTATATCTTTGACATGTTTCAATCATTAGACTGTGGGCATGCTGGAGCACTGACTTGTGAAATGTTTTATTGAATGAATTGACACCCAGTCCTAATTATTTTTATTTTTAAGACTGATACTTATTCTATCAAGCTCTTTTGTTGAACTGCTAGGTTATGGGGACATAAACACACCAACACCGGTTCTCAAGCACACATACCATGTGGTTGAGAAGCAAACTTCTTACCACACAACCATCCCTGTATCTATAGGTACCATTTCATAAAATGTTTTATATACCTCTCCTCACTCTCACACACACACACACACAC
>NC_068985.1:2581434-2593510 GCF_001194135.2 Octopus bimaculoides | reverse complement strand
ATATATATATATATATATATATATATATATATATATATATATATATATATATATACCTCTACGCACACATATGGTATACTTTGATGAAACATAACAGAATTAAAGAATTAAATTTTTTTATGAAAATGGTAATTTCCTATTAAAGATTCTTCCTTTGTTTCTAATTGGTAAGAAAAGATTCTCTCAAAACCATACATCTATATCGGCTGGCTCACCTGTCCCTTCTGTCTCTGCTTGGCCTGGTCATTGCCAAAAGAAAGAGATGTTGAGAGAAGTACCAGTGTATACTGGAATCATATCAAAAAACTATAATCAACTCACTTATCACTGGTCTTGAAGAAATTAACATTTTTAGAGGTTTAATATTTCCATTCTTTGAATAATTAACTGTTTTATCAGTCTTTTTTACTTTCAATTCTTTTCCTGTTTTTTAAACAAACCTTCCTATATTCAACAAGTTGTTTTCTTCTGCTTTAATATTTAATGTTCCACACATTTTGAATTCTTTCTCTACTCTCCATTCCTTCATCAATTCTATCAGCTGGAGACTTAGCGGAAGAGAAAGGCCTTCGTTGTGAGACAGAAACAATTTAATGAAGCTTACAAGCGTTTACATGCTTTCCTTCCAGAAATCCACAACAGATAGAGAAAAAATCATTCAGACAGTATGGCGACAATTCTGGCAGAACAAGTCAAATATTTAGTCAAGGGATAGCTTCCCTATCCTTTACACAGTTTGATTTTGTGATAAAAATAAACTGATGGGTTTCTAGATACAAGACACATTTCTTGTCGAGTGATTATACTTTAAATAATTGTTAATATGTGCTATTAGAAAGTAGGGGAAGTTATCAGTACCATCTTTTGCTTGTTGATTCATCATGCATTATTCATAGGTTTGGTCTTTTTCTGCTGGTGTATGAGTCTCTGCCCTGAGGAAATTTCTATAGCTTCTTCCAATTAGAGACAGCAATGACTTTGGCAGCACTTCTCTGGTAAATTCAATCTTTAGTTAATTGTTAGATTTTATATCAGCTGGGGAGGGGACATTCTATTTTCTCCTATTCATTGTCATTTGTGAAATGAAATCATAGCTTTACTCCATGTTCTATAAATCTCTATTCTTCACCGTATCCACCATCAGTTTTGAAGCATTATTGTAATTAGACTTCAGTTCAACTGATAACATGACATTCTGGGCCATTATTCAAAGGTTAAATCAATTTGAACGCATTAAATAGGGGCTAAATTCATGTCTGTGCGTAAATATTAAGAAAGCAGACAAACATGCAATGGAGATGATGTGCAGATTAAATTTCAAAATATTAAAATATTTTTACGGAGATGTACTTGCATAGCAAGTGACCTGATCTGAGATCGTGTGCTGGAACGAAAACAATTGCAGCGTGGAAGGTGCTTATAAGCCATTTAAAAACACACAAAAACCGTTAGATTCACTTCAACATTTAAATTTCATTTGTGTCAAAATATTTTCGTCATTTTGAGACTGCGACCTGTTCACTGACAAAATTCCGAGATGCAGCACAGAATTTTGTCAGTGAACAGGTCGTGGTCTCAAAGCGACGAAAATATTTTGACAAATTAAATTTAAATGTTGAAGTGAATCTAACGGTTTTTGTGTGTTTCTTAAATAGCTTATAAACACCTTTCACGCTGCAATTGTTTAAAATATTTTATTTTATATGAAACTAGCAGTATTGCCTGGCTATAATTTGGTAAAAGTCATGGTTGAAAATGGGGTGTAGCCAATTTTATTGAGAAATCCTATAAGGAATCTGTTTATCAAATTTTTTTTTATCCTGATTGAATGGAAAACCCCATAAGGAATCAGTTTAAACAATTTTTCAACCCAAATACGACTTAACTGAACACAACATTGCTGATTCAAAAACATCTATATTTATAATTTAAAGTTGGTTTTCACACCCAATCCAGTTCTGCAGAATCAGTGTCACGACGGGAGCGCATGGGTTGGGAACTCTTCTAGCAAGGAAATTAGAATGCCCAAAAGGGCTCCCAATCCTCAGAAGCGGTTACGTTCAGATCACAACTAAGTCTTAAGTGTATGTATATATATATATATACACACACACACACACACATACACACGCGTACGTACACCAATAGCATACATGTTTTTTTGTATGCATACTTGTGTGTGTGTGTATGTTGCCTGTATATTGACAAACACTTTTTTCCTTGATGGAAAAAAAAAAGCAAAAGTCTCAACAAAAACTTACTCATTGTTAAAAGGGGACTTAACTCCTGTTGTAAATAATGGTGGAATTCGCCGACTTGAAAATTGTTAAAAGTTTTGGTTGAAAATTTATTTTTACCACTATTTGCTGGTGCCTCTAGGAAAAATAAGCTGACGAAGGTACACCTAGGGTCATGACGAATGTCCTCCTAAAATTGGAATGACATGCCTGCTAATTTGTGGACGTGCATAAATTACTTTCACGTATACACACACACACACATCCTGCTTTTTATATATATACAGATACATAGGGGACAGCAGATAGACAAATATAAAAATATGGAAATAATTTGGCATAGTATTGGTTTCAAATTTTGGCACAAGGCTATCAATTTCAGAGGAGGAAGTAAGTCAGATATATCGACCCCAGTACTCCACTGGTACTTATTTTATTGATCGCCAAAATGGTTGACAGTAAAGTTAACCCTCATTGGAACTTGAACTCAAAACATAAAGATAGATAAAAGGCCACCAAGCACTGGCATGGATGCCATTTATGTAACACTGGCATTGGCCACGACTATGACTTTATTTACTTTTTATATATTTTTTTCTTCATTTATTTCTTACAATTTTATTGCTTTCACCTACTGTTACAAGCCAACCATAGCCTGAACAGTTTAGTTTTTAATTTTTGTATTATTAGGGCTGGTCATTAAGCAAATTTTCAAGCTAAACTAATTAAAATATTGAATCAAAGATAAACTTGTTACCTGTTTAAATATGCTCAAGGCACATTCAAACATGTCAGAAGGCCATTCTTTGTGTTTTGTCATGGAGAAAATTTCTGTCAACAGCAAGAAATTTTCCCCATCACAAAACACAGTGAATGGCCTTCTTATGAATTCAAATGTGCCTCAAGCAAGTTTAAACAGTTTATATTTATATGCATCACTGCTCGGCACTGTCACCCTGTATTGAATCAAAGAATGTCACATCTCACTTAGCATAAGATAGTAGCTGTAAGCATGTTTGAACTCCTAACCATACGGTCAGTAGAAAGTAGACACAGCAGCTGATCAAGCTGTTATTTCTAAGTCTTTTTTTTTTCTTTCTTCTTGAAATAATTATGACATTTAGGCAACAGAATTTATTTATTCTATCCAGGAAATAGCACACACTGTTTAGTCACATGCTATTTCACAGACCATTAATGTATGTGTTTTTTCAGTGAATATATACTTGCTTCTAAAAGCATGTTAGCTTTTGTGTAGATGTTTATGAAGAGAATAAATGAGAGAGAGAAACCATTGATATCTTTTGATCTTAATGAACTAAAATTATGTAATATAAAAGTTTTATTTTTATGGTTTCTCCTAATAATTTGTAATTTTTAGTGAGAACCATTAAAAACTGCATTTAAAAAATATTATTCAAAATTATTTATAAAAAAAAGCCCACTCTTTTTCAAATCATGTTGTTAATAGATCATACAATTTTAGAAACTTAATAATTTCTATGACATGTTAGAACATACACTCTGTGATATAGCAGTGCAGCTATAAGTGTGTTTTATGGAAACTTATGTTCTTTAATGAAGGAAATTTCTTCACCTTTTAGTCCTTTTCTGTGTCATTGATACTAAAGGACACTGCCTTGGTGCTCAGTCTAGTGCTTGAAGTTAGATTTGAACTCTTGGCTCTTGCTAACTTGTACTTCCTGCCTCCCCCACTTGCTGCGTGTCTGACTCGACAACACATCTAACCACCAAATTGCAATATTTCTTCCACATTTAATTACTGTATTAAACACAAGTCAAGAAGGAGGCCTGTATATGGTTATTTACTCTGCTCGAAATAGCAAGCAGATATTTCTCAAATTACAGGGTAACTTCACAAAGGATTCATAAGATAGTATGATCCTAGATACACTGTATTTAAATAAAAGACAAAATGGTTATGGATGGAGTACCTTGGATCATAGGTCTGCTTGATCAGGATTAGCCTTGAGCTAAACTACAATTATATAGAATACTTCTTTTGTGCATTTTGTATTGAACACTTCTTGCATGTCTACGACTGCAATCAATATTTCCTCTCTGCATTTCATTTAACGTATCTCCCACTCACCCATCCACCTCCTCGGCTACACACACCTCATACCTTGACAAGTCACCATGGCCCAAGGAAAAGACATGTAGCTTGTTTCTTAGATGCATTAATGCTGTTATGGAACCTCTGGCTTGACTCTGCTCTAAAAAATATCGAACCTCCAGTTATCTGATTAAATGTCTGTATACATTTATAGTAAAGTTGTATATTAGATTATGATGCCAGACTGTATTCTGGTTGAACTTCTCATTCCATTCACTTTGCAACCGAACATGCAATCTTAAGAAGAATTCTGGAATTCTAAGGTAGCTAGAAACTGTTATTTCATGGTTTGTTTATAAGACCAAGAATTAAAACATTTTATGGGAGAATAGAAAAGTCCCCTCTTTCTCTCTTACTCACCTATTACTAAATTCTATAGCCCCACAAGATACACTAACATTTAGGGTAACTATATTTGATACTCTAGTATGCCTAAGAGCTTCACTGTCCTAACACTAGACAGTTCTCCTGTACTAACACTAAAACAGACAAATATATGCAGTTATATACAATGATCACAGCCCCAGATGTATTAGCTTATGCTTGCTGCTATTAGTGCACTGCATGCAATACATTAAAGAGCTTTAAGAGTCATTAAGAGAAGATTGAGTATGTGACAGTGGCAACAATATTTTCCTGATTCCTCTACTAAATCTAATGACATACAGCAAGTTGGAAATTGACAGCAGGGAGACATATTTCAGTAATATATTGGAATAAAATTACATACTGTGATAGCATTTGGTTCCTGGGTAATTTCAGTAGAGGAAACCAGATTAGAGACAATATGTTGGAAAGTTTCTAAGTGACTGATAATATTACCCAAAACAGCAATGGCAACTGGAGAATTTGGTGGATGAAAGAGAATTTCATAAGGTCTTAGTGAACTTGCTATATATATGAGGCAGACATTATATAAATGACTGTTGCTTGACAAGAGAATAGGAAAATAGCCTCTTTCTAAAAATTCCCACAAATCATTGCAAATTAATCATATTCCTTTGTATAAACTGTATATTCTGACATTGCTTATTGGCTAGATTTACCAGTTCCATGTTTTTGATAGTTTAGTGACAGTATTTGTTGGCCTTTCATCAAAAGCTAGTTGGATCTTTCCCTCTAGATTGTCTGGAGATTTTCATGGTTGGGGAAAATTATTAAAAACTTCAAAATACTTGAATTAAAACCACAAAACTTACTGTTAATGGGAAATATAAACAAATCAAAATTTTGAAATAATATTTTTATTGGAAGAACTCAAATATATTGTTAGTTTTGATTTTTGTAATATTTAAGTTTTAAAACCAATTTGTTATAACACTAGAAGAAAAACAAAACAATATTATATAAAGTTATGATGCTGATGGTACATTGTTTTTTTTTTTAAATGGTCTTTGTCATATAGTCTAGTAGTATGTGATTAACTATACAAACTTGTGACCAGCTCAAATATGCTTGAGGCATATTCAGACCCATTAGAAAACCATTTTCTGTATTTTGTCAAGAAGAAAATTTCTGTCTTCACTGAGAAATTTTCTTCTTGACAAAATCCAGCGAATGACTTTCTTACAGGTTTGAATATGCCTGAAGCATATTTGAGCTGGTAACGAATTTGTATTTTATACACATCACTGCTTAGCACTGTCACCTTTTTTAGTTTAACTGTATCCTTGTTTTCTGCAACTTACTGGTAGAAGCTTATGTTGAGAGTAAATGTTTTATATGTAACAAATCACATATAAAAGGAGCCTCTTTGCACACCACATTTATAAATATCTCAGAGTGGTTGGCATTAGGAAGGGCATCCAGCTGTAGAAACCTTGCCAGATCAGATTGGAGCCTGGTGCAGCCTTTTGGCTTACCAGTCCTCAGTCAAACTGTGCAACCCATGCCAGCATGGAAAGCGGACGTTAAATGATGATGATGATGATCTGATGTATGAAGGGCTTGTCTATACACTGGAGCTCACTTTAGTGTGAGGCTCTGTCCAATATTCAAGGGACTAGTAGTATATGCTTATCTTAACTGAGAAGCATTGGTGGCGTTAATGTGTAAGCTTCTGCTTAACAATGTTCTACAGATTATCTGTAGAGAGCTGACTAAACAGGAACATACCCTCAATCTCATCTCCAAGCATAATGGAACAATCATTATCATTATGTCTGTCTATCTTACATACTGACAGTTAGAGATGAGCTAATGAGGGAATCTTAATGTAACCTGCTAGAAATAGCAACAAAACATCCTTCTTTGACCCTCTACAATGTAATCATTGAAACAAGAATAAAGAAAATAGTTTCTTTAACCAGATATTCAACAAAGCACACCCCACACCTCAAATTTTGAACTGAGATCAAAGAAGAATTCAAGCATAAAAGTGAGATTTTAGAAATGACTCAGACACTTTCACTTAAATTATTTTCAATCTAATCCTGATTTAATAAAATATTCTGGAGATTGGCAACAGCCGTGTATAATCATAATGAAGGTTAAAAAAGTGTTACACCGGACAGTGTAGTCCATGATATGCAGAACCCTTGGCTGCCATTGCTGGTACACTTTGAGAATAGATCTGCTCCTGAGGCTGAGCCTGTGGCTAAAAAACAACCCACAACTGCTACAATTAGTCTTAATCCTGTTGTTAGACAAATGAATGCAACGTTACATAGCAACCAACAGTAAGCCCTATATTTTCTGACATACTCACCACCAAGACTCATAGTACTATTTAAACAATGAGTCTTCCAAAAGCAATATCTTCAGTTGAGCAGTGCGACAAAAGCTCAATTTCCTGTCGATTAGGCTGCAAATTCTGCAATGAGTCTACAACGGAAACACATTCAATGATATTTCATCAATCTTCTTCAAACTATTTTTAAAAAATTTTATATGAAATCTTTTATAAGAAGAAATAAACAAGCAAGACACATATTTAATATATCAGGATTGTGTGTGTGTGTGTGTTTCTTTTGCTGTTGATTGTTTTAATGTATGCCGTTTTCTTTCGTAGTCTTTTTTTTTTTTTTTGTCACCACCACCCTACCAACTTGTCTTTACTTTATTTATTAATTTTGCTTCTGTACAGAATAAATCAGATTTGAAATGTTAATAGTCATTTTTCATTCTATTGAAACACAAACAGGCTGCTTTGTTTGTTTTCTTATTGTTGTTTGTTTTTGTTGTTTTTTTTTAAGTGTCAAGAGTGTCAAAGAAAAAAAACACTATATTGTAACACAACAAAATATAGTTAAACAGTATCATTTGAAAATACAATTTACATAATTTCTACAAGAAATAATGTTTGTAGTAATCTACTAATGCTTGAAGAATGAGTCATTTTCACATAATTTCAATTTGTTCAATGGTGGCAGTGTGGTGGTGGTGGTGGTGGTAGTAGTAGTAGTAGTTGTGGTGTTGGTGATTTCTTAATTAGGTACAGAGATTTTTTTAAAGAAAGACTAGCAATAGTAGTTTGGGGCAGGGTGAAGAGCAAATAGCTAACTAAAACCATGCATCCAGTCATGGATTTATGCCCTAACGGTTGAAAATGGTTGGCCTCTCTTTCTGCTTCTAGTTGCCATTCTTAGGTGTATAGCAACAAGATAGTCATGTGTTGTGATATTTATGCCTTTCCAGAAAATCATTTGATGCTCTTTAAAACAAAGATCACAGTTAGCTGTCCAATTAAAATTAAATGCCACATTGTTGTTATTGTTGTAATTAGTACTGAAGTGGGATCAAAGAATTGGTTAGAAACAAAAGAGCAGGGGCCCAGAACCAAATTTACTTTGCATTCATGAAAGGAGGCCAGTAAAACATTCTCAACAAATAGACTGACTCCATGTTTTTTTTTTTTGTTCTTTTTTCCTCTCTCTCTCTGTTGTAGTATTTAATTGACTTCAGTACAGGGTTTCATGAATGTCCCTTTCTATCATAAGCACATGGCCTGAAATGTTGGGGGATCAGGATAGTTGATTACATCAAACCCTGGTGTTTGCCCGGTCCTTATTTTATCAACCCTAACACGATAACAAGCAAAATCAACTTTGGTAGGATTTGAACTCAGAACATATAAGGTTGGATGATGGAATACTGCTAAGCATTTTTTACCTGGCAGGCTAACAATTCTGCCAGCTGACTCTACCTTATAAGTTTCATGGCTATTGATCTGACCAAAATGTTGCTCCAATCAACTCGTTACCCCTCTGACAATAGGAGGCCTATCTCCATTAACTGGGTCCCTAAAACCCAGCTTTCTATCAGGGGATGGCAAAATCTGAATGCAAAGGATTGCTATTGTAAAGGCAGCTCATAGAATCCCTCTTAAAGTTCTGTTGATTCACTGCCTTATTTATCAAACCTGAAAAGATAAAAGGCAAGGTTTGATCTTGATAGGATTCGAACTCTGATCCAGAATAAATAGCACAAAGGAGCCTGGTGCAGCCTTCTCGCTCACCAGCCCTCAGTCAAACCGTACAACCCATGCCAGCATGGAAAGCAGACGTTAAACAAGGATGATGATGATGATTCTATTATTTGGCCTTTAATAAATCTGCCAAATTCTCCTCCTTGAAAAACTGACCACTATACCTTTCCCCCACTGCACACAGTTTGTGGCTTACTGATGCAACAATCATCATCATCATCATCATCATCATTTAATGTTATCAATGTGGTGATCTGGTACAATTGTTAGCATGCTTGGAAAAGTGCTTAGCAGTATTTTGTCTGTAAATGAGTTCAAATTCTGCCAAAGTCAAATTTAAATCTCAAAAGGAGGTTTAAATGAAATAAGTACCAGTTGAATACTGGGGTCAATTTAATCAACTTACTCACTGCCTCAAAACTACTGGCCTTGTGCTAAAATTTGAAACCATTATTACTATTATTGTTGTTGTTATTGTTTTTAAGGCAGCCTCTGCTGGTAGAATCATTCGCCCCAGGGAAAATGCTTGCAGCATTTCGTCTGTCTTTTGGTTCTGAGTTGAAATTCTGCCAAGGCCGACTTTGCCTTTCATCCTTTTGGAGGTCAATAAATTAAGGACCAGTGAAACACTGAGGTCAATGTAGTTGACTCATCCTCTCCACCAACATTTCTGGCCTTTAGTAGAAAGGATTATTATTATTATTATTATTATTTTTTTTTTATTTTTTTTATTTAAGGCAGGAAGCTGGCAGAATGGTTAGAATGCCAGACAAAATGCTTAGCAGCGTTTTGTCCATCTTTGCATTCAGAGTTCAGATTCCACCGAGTTTGACTTTGCCTTTCATCCTTTTAGGGTCAATAAATTAAGTACCAGTGAAATACTAGGGTCAATATAAGCAACTCCCCCCCCTCCAATTTCAGGCCTTGTGCCTATAGAAGAAAAGATTATTGTTGTTGTTGTTGTTGTTGTTGTTGTTGTTGTGGGTGTTATTATTTATTGTTTTTCTCTTTTTTCCTTGCCGATTTTTTTAGTGAGAAACAACTTACAGAATTTGGTTGTATCATCGGTGGACCTTTGAAATCCCTGACCTGGCACCAACACAAGTAACCTGTTCTGGAATATTTATGGTAAAATCCTGTGTAAAATAAATGTACAAAACAAGAACAGAAGAAATGCCTAATGGTGGACAGTATTTTGCCAAAATATCCTTCTTTTGGGTGTGTTTTTCATAATTTCCTTTAAAATGAATTTTTGTAAAATGAAAGAACATTGAAAATTGATTCTTCTTCTTTTCACAAAATTTTCTATCTGTGATAGGTTTGATTTTTATAATTTTGTAATTCTGACAAATATGGAACCAGGGTAAGGAACATGTGTAAGGAACTGCTTCATAAATGTTGTCAACTAACTTTTCTTTATATAAGCAGGCTATTGTATGCACGTGTGTATCATATAGATAGACAGATAGACAGATAGATGTATACATACATATGCAAATTATATTAATATCAATTCAATTCAATAATTAGCATATTATACAAAAATACTTATTAGAAAAAAAAAAAAAACAGTAGTACAAGCTGATTTTATGCTGCCAGTGAGAATTTGCAGTGAGCTTAATGCTTTGTGAGTAGATTAGAAGTGAGGGCAAGCATCTTGTGTTCAAGTTTATAATCATAAACTAATTCATTTAAGCTTTGCTTATATCTATCTTCTCCGATATAACATCTCTTTTATTTTTACTTCAAATGATTTCTGTTTAAAGCATTGAATTTAAATGCTTTCTATTTTATTTTACATTTTGTTTTTCTTTTTGTTGTTTTTTTTTATGTTCAATTTAGGACTGATGTGAAATTGCAAATTAAAGAAAATCTAGCATTTGTTTCCCCTTAATTCACCCCTCTTCATCTAAGAAAATACATTAAGTTTGACAGAAGTCTCTTTTCTAGTTCCATCCCTTCTCAGGCCATATATGCATTTCTTTTAATAGTTCTGCAGTTTTCTCTGGCAGTATTTGTGGGTAAGAGACAATTTCTTGCATTTCGACATGGCTGTTGCTTTACTCTCTTTTGCAAATAGTGTTTCTTTGTTATTGTTTATTGTATTTTATTTATCATTATTATCATTATTATTATTTGATTGTTGCAAGGAGAGTGTGCACTTGAGGACTTAGTGATCATTTCTACTACTCGTGTTGAGGGAGTTTTATAATATAGAACGTATTGATTTAAAAACTATTCAAGTGAGGTACATCATTCCTAATGTTTGTTGACAACAAAATTTTTTTTTGTTCTTGTCTTTTTTGTCTCTTGCAGACACCATGTTATGTTTTTAATAATATCAATTAAGAATCCAACTAACATTATGATTTTGTTTGTTGTTCGTAGAAGTAATAATGTGAGAGAAATCTAGTAGAATAGCTGAGTAAATGCTGTTATTGTAAATATGAGAATGTGAGCCATGGTCTAAATAATGTTCTTGAAAATGTAGCAGAAAAACAAACTAAATATTGTTGTAAATGTAGTGAGTAGTGTTTCTTCAAATGCATGGTAGAGCCCCTCACTAAATCTCTGGTACTTAGTTATATCGACAACTTTCTATTGTCAATATTTTTGTAAACAGCCTTAGGGCACCGAGCTGGCAGAAACATTAGCACACCGGGCGAAATGCTTGGTGGTATTTCGTCTGTCTTTATGTTCTGAGTTCAAATTCCACCAAAGTCAACTTTGCCTTTCATCCTTTCGGGGTCGATAAATTAAGTACCAGTTATGTACTGGGGTTGATCTAATCGACTGGCCCCCTCCCCCAAAATTTTGGGCCTTGTGCCTAGAGTAGAAAAGAATATTTTCACTGCATAAGGGCAGCGAGCTGGCAGAATCATTAGCGTGCCGGGTGAAATGCTTAACAGTACTTTGTCTGCCATTACATTCTGAGTTCAAATTCCACCAAGGTCGACTTTGCCTTTCATCCTTTCGGGGCGATTAAATAAGTATCAGTTACGCACTGGGGTCGATGTAATCAACTTAATCCCTTTGTCTGTCCCTGTTTGTCCCCTCTGTGTTTAGCCCCCTTGTGGGCAATAAAGAAATAAGTATTTTTGTAAAAAGCCTGCCTAGATATGTTTCAGTCTAGTTTATAACTTAATTTATTGCTACAACTTTTGATATTCATCCATAAAATGTTAATAAAGTTTAATAATAATATGAAAGAGTTTTTTTTATATGTAGGCAAAAGGAATCCTGATTTTGTTTCCCTTTAAATATGATTTTGAGGTG
>NC_068985.1:2569475-2581161 GCF_001194135.2 Octopus bimaculoides | reverse complement strand
TTGGCAGCTAATGTGTTAGTTCACAGGGACCACTGAGTTTTTCATGCAAAAATATATTTTTATAACTTACAATATATATAAATACAGTATATATATATATATATATATATATATATATATATGTATGTGTGTCACATACTTGCTGTATGTGTTTTGTTTATGCTCTCATTGATAGGTTGACGTTGTCTGCACTGTTCAGAAATTATCTGTAGCAGGGCCACAAGGCCTGCTCTTAATCTGCAGCAGGTGAAACTACTTAATGCAACGGAGAAGTAACGTCTCTCATGTGCTCTTTCATATTCTCTCTGTTGCTTCTCCTCAGTGGACAGAATCACGAGCTTCAGCAGTTGGTGCCATTCCTCATGCCACAGGGCCTTCTCTTCCCAGGAGTCTGAGGAGATGTCAGAGTTCTTCATATGTCTCTTCAGCACATCCCTGCATCACAACCTCTGGCTACCATTAGTTATTCCTGCCCTAAAATAGCACAACATAGAAAACTGCCTTTGGGAACCTACCGCCCTCCATCCTGCAAACATGCCCTGCCCTGCACTGCTGCAATGAGGTAATGAGGACTTCCACACAAACTATGCTAGTGTGACATCAGGACCTTTACATCAGGAATGTGATCCCACCACCTGATATGAAGCTGGAGTGCAGATGATGAAGTTGGATTTGTATCAGGGCCTTGATGTTGCTGTAGTAGAGGGCCATGCATTCTGTGGCATAAAGGAAGTAAAGGAGCACTGTGACACTGTACACCTATATCTTTGTGTTGCAGGCAACATCACGGCAGCTCCATAGATGCTTTGCAAGAGAGCCAAAACCCTTAGTGGCAGACTGTGTTTGCCTTTCAGCTTCAAGGTCAGAAGAGTTAGTACAACTAAGTTATGGGGCACATAAACACACCAGCATTGGTTGTCAAGCGATGTTGGGGGGACAAACACACACACACACATATATATACACATATATGATGGGCTTCTTTCAATTTCCATCTACCAAATCCACTCACAAGACTTTGGTCGGCCCAAGGCTATAGTAGAAGACACTTGCCCAAGCTGCCACGCAGTGGGACTGAACCCGGGACCATGTGGTTGGTAAGGAAGCTACTTATCACACAGCCACTGCTGTGCCTATTGTTCTGATGTCCTTCTCAGTTTGAAATGTCGATATCATATGCGACCTTATACACAGCTCAAATAATCATCCCCATTGGTTTATTGCATTATTATTAGAATAGGCATCATAAAATTCTTCCTCGTTTGATACATTTTTCCTCATTGTTCAACTTGAAGCAAATAGCCAAATGCATTAGACATACCTTCACTCTAGCACCTGTAGATCAATGGCTGCCTGGTGTGGCTTATCATTTCACTGAAAAACCAAGGTCAGCTGCACACAGCATCATAGTCACAAGAACCCTGCATTGGTTGGCTGACATGTTGTTTTAAAAGTATGGTTTCTTTTTGAACGGATCTCATATTTCAATTAATGAAGCCAATTTAATTTATTGATCAGCATGTAGAACAGGAAAACTTACAGAAGCAGCTGCTACACGTGGACAGTTAGGCCACAGCATTGTGAAGATTCTTCATAAATATTATTAACTATGATGAATATACATAATGTTTAAGTAGTTTCCTCAAGTGTTTGCAATTCACTCGATCAAATTCCCCACTGACCTCAACGAACAGAAGATAAATAGTTTTTGATTCAACTGTAGCCATACTAAAACTCAATATTTTAACTAATGTCAGCACTCGTCTTATTGAGGACCTTCTCAACTATTCAACAAAGAAGCCTTTTGTTTTGTCTTTTTTTATTATCTTTGTTTAATCTTTTTTTTTTCAAATACTTCATTTCATGTTGCTTTGCTTTGCTTTGCTTGAAAATAAGTCCCAGCAACAACTGGGGTCAGACCTGTTCCATTCAAGGGAAGGAAGAATATTGCTCTTTTGATGGAAAGGAAATGGGGTTATGCTCCAGCTCTGTTGACTTGTGACAAATGTAGAACTCTCTAGAAAAAGGATTCATTCAACTGAATTCTGTTTGAAATAGAAAAAATATCTTTTAGAATACAATTTTCAATAGTCTTTTGTTTCAATGTGTTGAGCATTAATTTCTTAGATTAGTGCTTGGCTTGTAACATGAGGATTTCATAGGAAAGAGATATTTCTATCAACCTTGTAAAAGTCTACTACTTAACGAGAGCAAATTCAGGTTCTACAAGAATAAAATTAAAGTGTAAAACATTAGACATACACACACACACACACACACACTGGTTTTCCATTGGTTTCAACAATGAGGATTCAAATGTTCAGTGACCCAAATTAACTTGTCAGTGAATTTAAAGTGTAACTGGTTAAAAAAATATAAACATTACAAAACATTCAAACATATGCAAAATAACATTTGAGGTCAAAAAGGAACAAGAAATTCTACAGTAAACCATCAGAAAATATCTTGTTTGCATGTCTTTGTTAAACTGGCTTCTTATACGGATAACATTTGGAAGTTTTTCTAACTGTATTGACTGGATTCCAGTAAATCTGGGATAATTTACTGTAGTCAAGTGGATAATATTGATGAAGGGAATGGGATATGATGTGATGTTGCCAAGTGACCGAGATGGTCTTGAAGATTGTCCTCTGGTATCAAGGATAGTCTCTAGCCTTCCTTTGTCTTTATAAATAAGAGTTTTTGGGACTGTAAAGGATTTTCCTCAATAATTTGAAGAATGTCGCTATTTTACAGATCTATTAATTCTTATGATCGTGTTGGAAATTTTCAAGCATGGCATTCTGGTAAGAAGTTTGCTACTCCAACCACATAGTACCATGTTCAGTCCCACTGTGTGGTGCCTTGGGCAAATGTCTTCTTCTATACTCCAAGGTCTTGTGAGGGGATTTAGTTGGCAAACTGACAAGAAGGTCGCCACATTTGTATGTGTGTGTGTACCTAGATAGATAGTGAGACATGCACATATGAGTGTGTCTTTGTGTTTGTTCCCCATAACAACTTGACAATTTGTGTTGCAAAATAGTCTGGTAGATTAAAGTGGCAGGCTTAAAAATACATAAGTACTGGGGTTGATTCATTCAACTAAAACCCTCCAAAGCAGTACTCCAGCATGGCCACTGTCCAATGATTGAAACAAGTGAAAGGTAATTGTCATTTGAGCCAAAAAGAAAGTAATGCTTGTGTGCTTGCTAATTTATTGCATTATAATAACTAGAAAAACAGGTGAAAAGAGACGAGAGCAATAAATGCAATGAGTAACAGACCTGGTTGTATAAACATCACAACCAACAACAAAACAAAATGTTCCCTGATCTTTTTGCAGCTTACTCATTAAGAAATTTTCCAATCAGCTAATTTACTCCCTTTCAGAAACAACAAACCCAGCTGTGTATGAAGCTTTTGAGAAAGAAACAACTCCATGATTAGAGAGTTAGCAACTTTCAAACAAATAGAAACAAGTGTGTTTTGACTGTAGTTGTTTTAGGTGTTCTAGGACTGACGAATAGATGTGCTGTCAGGTAGATTCATGTCATGCGGGATGTTAAGAATTAATCTTCTTTATTGAGACTTTCTATAATCATTGTAATTCTGGGTCAGTGGAAGTTAGGTGTCTCTTATGTATATACATTTCTTTCTTCAGGTGCCATGCCCAGAATGTAGGACATAAGGTGATCATGTCTTGCCTCAATCCTCTGTTCCTTGTTTTCCGTAACAGTTCCACTTCCTGATGTTCAATGCCTCTCTTCTTCCAACCAATTCCTCAGACTTGAACATCCACATCATCCTTCTCCATTCTCTGCTTCTTTTTCTTTCAATCTTTCCAGTCATCTCTAAATTCTCCTTGGGCCCACATTCTTCATTACAGGATGGAGAAATTTCAGTTTCTTGGCTCTTATCTCATGAAGCAGCTTCCTATTTACCACAGCCCAGGTCATCACCTCTTCATTATGCACTTGTCTGTCCATGTTATCCTTAATATTCTCCTGAAGGACCATATTTCTCAGCTCTCCAAGCACCTTCTGATTCCTGATGTTAAAGACCATGTCTCACTGCCATACATTAACACAAGGTGGACAGAGCAGTTTTCTTATATTGTTCAGCCTTATTCTTTATATTACTGATCTAACAACATTGCTCATAGATGTGCTTAGATTATGGCCTGACGTAGCCAAGAACATTATTTTTTTTTTTTGTATTTTGTTGTTGTAAAGGAAGATCTGTTTAGTCTTAGTTATAGAATATTTTCCATTTGCAATCTTCATTTTCTTTCACTGAGTCATAAGATCAGCCAGGGTTGATATTAAATGAACAAATAAATTTTCCGAGAAATTAGGGTAAATTTTTCATTTGTCTGTTATTTTGTTTTTGGAAATTCAGTAATGGCAGAATGATGTCTGATTCCGGTGAGTATTTTATATTCTGTTACTTATTTTAATCATCTGCAAAATGATGAGAGGCAAAATTGACTTCAGTGGAATTTGAACTCAGAGCAAACAGCTGGACAAAATGCTGCTAATGATTCTGCCTTGAGAGTTTACTAGATATTTTGTTTGTTTTTGTAAGAAAAGATTACTTTCAGAATCTGTACATTAATTGCTCACATTTGAAGAAACAGTTCTATATTTAAGAGACAAGGAATTATGTACATTATTTACATTTGACGGATATTTGTCCTCACCTTCTTTGTTGTTAGCACAACGTTTCGGCTGATATACCCTCCAGCCTTCATCAGGTGTCTTGGAGAAATTTCGAACCTGGGTTCTCATTCTTAAGGTATTTTTAGATATTATTATTATTTTATGCTTCACTTTTGCTTTGTATTTCTACAAGTTGGCTCCAAGTCTCACCCAGAGACCTCAAGAGACAAGTTAGAAGTTCCTGTTGGTGTTATGCTTAGGGTGCTATATATTTGGTTTTACACATAGTATTGTTCCAGAGAATGTTTAAGACATCATAAGAAAATTATGTGTTTGTTTTAAAATTTGAGATTACAGAGAAAGTATTTTGGCATAGGATATGGGCAGTTTCCATGAGCACTATCTCTTGAATTTCTGCCATTTTGGGGTTTCTTGGTATCTGAGCTAGGTAGGAATCAGCCCCTTTTGCTATCATTCTTAGGGCACCTATGACAACAGGTATTGTTTCAATCATGATGTTCCACATTTTGCCAATTTCTATTTCAAGATCTTTATACTTGCTCAGCTTTTGGTAGGTCTTGACAGATACATTTATATCGATTGGGACAGTCATATCAACGAGGAGGCATGATTTTTGTCTGAAGTCTTTCAATATGATGTCTGGCCTATTCACATCTATCTTTCTGTCAGTTTGAATGATGAAGTTCCAGAAGAGTGCGATGTGATCATTTTCAAGTACTGGGGGTGGTTTGTGTTCCCACCAGTTTTTATCATGGGGCAAGTCCAGGTTTTTGCAAATTACCCAATGAATATATTGTGCAGCTCTATCATGCCTGTTGAGATACTCTATAGGCGCAAGAAGACTGCACATGGAGACAACATGATCAATGGTCTCAATTTGTTGTTGACATACACGACGTATTGGGGAGCTGCCATTCTTTAATACGTTGGCCTGGTAGTTCCTTGTAGGTAGGCATTGATCTTGGGCTGCTATGATAAACCTTTCTGTTTCTGATGTTAAGTCAGAAGCTATTAGCCATTAATGGGTGAGGGCTTTGTCAACTTTGGCATTATTTGCTCTCTTTTCTTCTGCCCAAACTTTATTCCCAAATCCCTGCACCTCTTTTGATGGGACAGACTTTACTGTAACTGGTGTTTTTCCCTATCCTCCTGTAAAAATTTTTGGAGTTATATCTCTCGACTTTTCTTTCTTCCTTATCGCATACCTTGTCAGCTGGGCATGCTGTATCTATGATCCAGCATAGTTTGTTTTCTTTCTCTATTAAGACTATGTCCAGCTTCCTATTCTCTATCTCAGGGTCACACTGAATCATAAAATCCCATAGGATCTCTGCATTTCTATTTTCAACGATGTCTTCAGGTTTGTGGTCGTACCACTTTTTTGCTCTGTCAAGTCCATACTTGTTGCAAAGTGTCCAATGGACAAGCCTGGCCATATTGTGGTGGCATCTCTTATATTCCTTCTGGGCTAGTGGCCACAAAAAGAATGTTTACATTTTCGAATACTCAGGGAGAATCAAAAAGAAAAAAAAACAAGTTGTAGATAGTAAAGTTTTATGATTAACTAAATATGGTCTTTTGTATGATTGCACAGAGAGAAATGGTAGTGTTCTTAGAATAAAAAGAAGGATGGTGTTTACATTTTTGAATACTCAGGGAGAGAGGAAAGGATAAGTCGTCACACATTAGTTGTAGACATTAAAGGGTTGTTTTTTTTTAAGCTGATTGTTTGTGTGTTCGAAAGCTGTAGGTATGTAAGTTTCCTAACTTATTTTATTTTGAGGGAGATTTAAAATATTCACAGGAAATTGTAGATATTCCAGTCTTTGGGAATAGTAGGAGGAAGAGATGTTCACCTTGTTGGATTTTTGAATTTCTGAATTTCTTTTTCTTTTGGAATTTTTCTTTTCTTTTTAAAAGTTTTGCTGTGGTTTTCAGTTTTTGTAGTTGTGCAGTATGTGCATATTGGCAAGTGCTTACTCCCTTAATTTTTTTTTCATGCATTTAATTGTGTTGTTGCAATAAAAGGCATGTTTACATATTCTGTTAGTCAGGGAAGACAAAATGATCACACAAAATTGGAGATATTAAAATTTCTTAATTTTTTGAGGTGTTCGTTTGTACGTCCGTTCAGAGAAAACTGTGGTGTTTTGTCTACAATAAAAAGGATGTTTACATTTTCGAATATTCAGGGAAAAAAGAACAGAAAGAAAAGGAAGTTAAAATTTTTACACAGAAAATTGTAGATATGAAGATTTTAAAATTTACTGGAGATGATTTTTTGTCTGTCCGAACAGAGAAAACTGAAGTGTTCTTGGAATAAAGAGGATGTTTGCATTTTCAAGTACTCAGGGGGAAAGGAAATGATAAGTATTCACAGAAGCTGTAGATATTAAAGGTTTTAAAGCTGATCGTTTATGTGTTCGAAAGCTGTAGATATGTAAGTTCCTTAACTTATTTTGAGGGAAATTCAAAATACTCACAGGAAACTGTAGATATTCCAGTCTTTTAGAGTTATTTTTTTAGTTGTCCTGCTGGGTTGTATTAGTGTTTCTGTGTCTTCAGCTGCTGACAGGTTAGAGCAGCGAAGAACACATCCAGCCACCTATTATTATTATTCAGTTCACTGCCATATGCCCTTGGGCATATGGCGTAGTGGTTAAGAGCGTGGGCTATTAACCCCAGGATTCCGAGTTCGATTCCAGAAAGTGACCTGAATAATAATAATAATAATAATAATAACTTCGAAAAATACGTTAGGAATGAGAACCCAGGTTCGAAATTTCCCCAAGACACCTGATGAGGACAAATACCCGTCAAATGTAAATAATTGAAAAAACATTTGGTTGCTATCCAGTAAATTAGAGCCAAACCAGTTTCTGGAAATGTTTTTAGTTGAGTTATTCTTATTCCCCACTAAATGATGGCCTCCCACCTGATCATAAGAGTTATGAGTGGTGAGTGATCTTACAATACACATCAAAGTGTTTTAGAAAGGAAGCCTGATCATGCGAGTTATGAGTGGTGAGTGATCTTACAATACACATCAAAGTGTTTTAGAAAGGAAGCCTGATCATACGAGTTATGAGTGGTGAGTGATCTTACAATACACATCAAAGTGTTTTAGAAAGGAAGCCTGATCATACGAGTTATGAGTGGTGAGTGATCTTACAATACACATCAAAGTGTTTTAGAAAGGAAGCCTGATCATACGAGTTATGAGTGGTGAGTGATCTTACAATACACATCAAAGTGTTTTAGAAAAGAAGCCTGATCATACGAGTTATGAGTGGTGAGTGATCTTACAATACACATCAAAGTGTTTTAGAAAGGAAGCTATGACGAAGCCTTTTTTTTTTTCTTTGTCTATTGGAATAATAACATCCAGTTCTAACAAAAAGCTACTTCCAATAGAAGTGGAGCAAGTGTAAAGAATATGAGTGTGCCGTAAGCAGTAATGTCTGTAATTTATAGAGACAATAATGGAAATAATTTGGTTACAGTGGCAGTGAATTAGCAGCAAGAATAGAGTTAGGATCAAACCGTTACACTAGTTTCGTATTCACAAGAAACAGTCAAGGTTAATGTTTCCAGAATCATTGAATAAAGGACAATATCAATGGCTTTTTAGTTATCAATATATCCAATTTCCTAGTTTTCATTTAGCTTTCTTTATTTGCCCTATGGCCATATTTTCATTTGCCAGCATCTCTATTATTCATTTGTTTAGTTGCAACTCTTTTATGCTTTTGCATTTTTTTTCTTAACCAGATTATAAACGTAATGAGTTCTATATGTAATTAAGTTGATGTATCTATTTAATTTTTGTTTTTTCCTGTACACTTAGATTTAGCTGTAAGTTTTAATCTATGATCAATCAATCTTTCCACTGGTAACAGAAACTGTGGAGTAATTAAACTATTTTGTGTGAATTTAGTGTCAGGTAAAACTTGGATATTTTATTAACACCATCAGCTTAAGCCTCTGGCATTTAGATCTTTCTGTCAAATGTGGGGCTTGTTTATTCACCTTGTTGTCAGAATGAATCATGCATTATCTCACAGCTTTGAGATTTCATTGTGATTGCTTATTTTTAGAATGACATTGTAGGGTAGGTGTAAGAAGCTGGATCTGGCTGGCTTGAACAAAACAGGATATTTGAGCTGGATGTGGCTAGTTTCAATGCTAAAGGCTTAAATATTTGAAGGAGTTTCTAATATTGCTATATATGTTTAGTGTTGAAATACGTTAATGGTATCTATGGATATAGGGATGTCTTCAGAATTTCTTTTTCGTTCAGCTGTAATGTCATGGGATTTCACTGTACAAACAAGTGCAGCCTCATCAGCCTTGGCTTTCATGTGACATTTTGCTTTTGTGTTTTTCTCAAATTTCAAATACACAATTGCCATGTACACAACATACATTTTCTATGTTGTGTATGGTTTATAAATCTCTGTTTTTCTTCTGTATTTGTCTGCATTTTCTTGTATCATTCCCAAGGCACCTAGTATTATGAGGATCATTTTTATTTTCAACCCACACATTCTGAATATCTCTATTTTCAGCTATTTATATTTTGGATAGATTCTCCATTTCATTATGATATATATATATATATATATATATATATATATATATATATATATATATATATATATATATATATATATACAGTTATCCTCTGCAATTGATATGTTTCTCCTTATGATCTCTGACGATAATATCTTAGCTTTATTTCTTAATCTTTCTATTTGTGTAAATCAACATGTCCTAGAGTATGATTGCTTTGACATTTTCTCAAATCTTTTATGATAAAAGCTTATATCATCTCTTTTCTCTTCATATAATTAATATTGGCAAGGTTTCCGCTATATGAATGTCATGTCTGTTTAAATAATCCATTTTCACTAAGCCAAAACAGTCAGAAACAATAGGATTCATTGCCTTTTTTTCTCACAGCCTCTGAAGTTCCTCTTTTTTTTTTTTTTTTATAATCTGCATCATTATTGTATGTGGTACTTCCTGGTAATGGAACCAAAATCCTTTGGATTCATCTTTGATGTGTATCTTTAACCCATTCCATTTTGCAAAATTCTATTGGACACGCATTGGTTGGAGTTTTTCTTATCACATGTGAATATTTTTGCTGTTTAGTTTTGCAGAAGTTTTTCACTTCAATTCGGTCTGTGTACAATTCTAATGTTCTAAACCTTCATTTTCAGTACAACTACCTGTTACCTTAACCTCTGTTCTACACTTGTTGGTTTACCTGAAAAATGAAACCTTTCTCTTTCATGTGTTTTAACTATTTGTATAAGGATACTTGTGGATATTTTTCAAGTCCTTCAAAAGATATTTTATAATTGTTTTTTTGGTGTTAAATATTATCTTTGTATCACTTTTAGGTTAGTATATTTTAACTACAGTAATTATTTTTCTGATTTTCCTCTCTAGACTTGATAATTCACTTAACACTCAATTGAATATAACTTTCAATAACTTTTATAATATATTATTCTATAGAATATATAACTTCTAGAACATAACTTCATTATCAATAGACTTAATGCTTTAAATCACAGTCGTTTGTGTTTATAGAATTACTTTCTAACCTTTTGTTTCATTAGTGTTCTTCTCAGTCTAGTTCATTAATTTCTAATTATTTGTAAATTTGTGTTTAGTCTAATTCCTTTTTCTTCAGGTCTTTATATTTTATTAGTAGATTATTCTTCTGTCTTTTTTTGTTTTGTTTTTTAAAACTTTTTAATGCTTGTTGTCATGGCATATTCTTTACTGGAGAGAACAGGTTCAGTATATAAACCTATATTCCAAAGTGTTTAACTCTCTCAACAAACAGAGGTCATTCATATATTGTGGATGGTTGATTATCATTTCATTGTACAACTATACTTGTGTCTGATCTGTTTTAGTATGTTGATTAATGGTGTTGGTAGAAGAGTGGAGAGAGAGAGAGTGTCATTGTGGAATATTTCACCATCCAATAGACCATCAAATACGGTACATTAAGAGCACGTGTGTCCGTGGTTTGCCCAGCCACTTCTCCAAGCATAGCAATATTGATTATAAAACATTTAATAGTTTCCTTAATTTTTTTTTGTGGAGAGGATGGAGGATCATATTTTTAGGTTAGAATCTTGTAATCACTGAGTTTCATTCTCCAGTTGCTTCACCTAAAGTTGATAGTGGCCAAAGTTTTGTCTTTCTTATTGCTGAATCACTACCCTAATTTCAGGTGTGGAAGCAAAGTTTGGAATCAAAGGGCCTTAGAGTTAATGTAAGAAAGACCAAAGTATTGATAAGTAAGAAAACAGACAAATTGCAGGTACCTTCAGGGAGATGGCCCTGCTCGATATATAGAAAAGGTGTCAGGAGAAACTCCATAAGGTGTACTCAGTACAAGCTATGGACACATAAGAAGTGCAACTGTATCACTGGACAACTAACGGAGAAAGTAGTCTTTACAGGTGTTTGAAGTGCTGATACATTAAACACTAAGCATGAACCAAAAGTAGACTCCATCAAATGTCAGGGGGGGGGGCCTTAGCAGTAGTAGACAGTTTCTGTTACTTAAGTGACTGAATTAGTAGTGTGGGGAGTGGGGTTCCGAAAGCATAGATGCTACAATAAGACTAGGCTGGGCGAAGTTCAGAGAGTTTCTATGTCTGTTAGTGATGAAGGAGTTCTCCCTCAGAGTGAAAGGTAGATTGTATGGTGCCTGCGTATGGACAGCTATGCTGCATGGCAGTGAGACATGGTCTGTGACTATTGAGGATATGCAAACGCTTGAAAGAAATGAAGCCTGTATGGGCTTCACTGGGTGGACAATGTCAGTGTGCTTATATGAGAGAGTGTAAGTGATTTGAGGGGAAAACTGGGTATAAATGGCCTCAGGTGTAGAGTACAAGAGAGAAGACTGCTGGTTGGGTCATGTAATGCGTATGAATGAGGACAGTTGCATCAAGAGGTGCTGATCTCTAATT
>NC_068985.1:2566487-2569389 GCF_001194135.2 Octopus bimaculoides | reverse complement strand
GGGACCAGGACTCTGGGTGGTTTGCTGTGCTTGAAAAGACACACCAAGCTAGGGAAAAGCATGGTTGCTCTTGCATACAGGCTTGTCCCTTGCAACCCTCTCCAGCTGAGCATCCCTAATCTTGAAGACCTGTAGGTGCTGATGCTATGTAAAGCACCTGTACTGGAACTGCAGTACACTCTGTAAAGTGGCTGGCATTTGGAAGAGCATCCAGCTGTTGAAACCATGCCAAAACAGACATGGAGTTTGAACAACTGTTCAGCTTGCCAGCCCTGGTCAAACTGCCCAACCCATGCCAGCATGGAAAACAGATGTTAAGATGATGGGGGTGATGATGATGATGAGTTGTTCAATATTTATTAAGGGTGTGTGTGTTTTACTGCTAGATATGCATTTCTTTTATCTTCTACTTGTTTCAGTCAATAGATTACGACCATGCTGCAGCACTACCTTGAAGAAGTTTCACTTGAATGAATCAACCCCAGTACTTTTATTTTTTAAACATAGTACTTACTCTATCGGTCTGTTTTGCTAAGACATTACAAGAACATAAACACACCAACACCAGTTGTCAGTGGTGGTGGTGGTGGTGGTGGGGGGGGGATAAACACATACACACACACACCCATAGAATGGGCTTCTTTCAGTTTCTGTTTAACAGATCCACTCACAAGGTTGCCTAAGGTGTCATTTTGAGGGACTGAACCTGGAACCATGTGATTGGAAAAACAATCTTCTTAGCACACAGCCATGCCTGCATAGAAAATGAGGAAAGAGATACTTTAAGCATTCAGAATTATAACATTGGATTATGGATAAAAGATGTCTTTGTTGTAAGATTCCTAATAAACCAGTTTAATATTTCTTGTTCCACTTTTGTCCAGTTGGCTCTGCATTATATATTGTACAGCTGCGACAATTAATTGAATCAATAAGGCTCAATTAATCACCGACTTGTTTAGCATTATGTGTTTTCAATAATTCCATGTGAATTTTTACAACACCACCAGATGCATGTCTATCTTCCAAAACTATGTGTTTTATTATCTTCTGAAGGAGTGGAAAGGCTTCTTTTGTAACCATTTTAGTATCAAGGCTGCTTTATTTATTATGTAGACTTTCCAATAGTCGTCAGCATATACGCTGTCAAACTCTTTTGGGTAATAATCCATGCCTTTTTTTTTCCCCCTCCTGTTGCAGTGGTGGTCTCTTCTCTTTCTCTGCTAAGACATTATTACTATCTACATGAACATAGATGTCTATATTTTAGGACTTTGTATATTACTTATTATTGATTTGTGATTTTGGGAACTAGGATTGTTTTCCCTTCAAGTAACAAGCTGGGTTTTGATTCTGGTCTATTCACCAATCCACTGAACGTTGTCACCACAGAGTTAATGAAAACTGATTAAGTATTTTAGCCTGAAATTAGAGATCTTTGTCAATTTCTGGAGCTTGCTAATTACTTGTAGTCTTTACTGTATTTGTGAATGCCACCTTATGCAGCAACACTTATGGTATTATCGTACTACTCTAATCCTTTTCCATTGCACATAATATGATCATTCCACATTTTCATCGTTTTAAATCTCAGTGAGACTGATGTGGCATCCCTTGATGTCTTCTTTTATAGACTGTTACTTCACAAACTTTCCACATCCTATCTCACATCTTTCTAGTCTTAATATTTCTCCAACCTGCATACTACAAAATCTGTCTCATCTCTTACATCCCAGTGCCTCTATTATTGTGAATCTATGCCATACTTTGAACATAGATTCAGTTCAACATTTTTTTTACAGATTTCTACTCAAATATTACCAAGTTATTTTCCAATTTCCTCTTTGAGAAGCAATTCCATTTCCCATTTTGTTTTAACAAATATATTATTCTTCGAGTCTGTCATCCATTCACCTCCTTTGCAGCTCTCTCATAGAATATTTTAAAAACCTCTTTCCTGCACTGTGAAAATACCTATTTCTTGTTTTCAACCACATTAACAAATCTCAGTTACTGGTAGATTTTGTTGTTAATATTTATGTCCCCAACTGTTGTCAGTTTTCACTAATATTAGTGTACTTGCAAGCTCATGTTGTTTTTTCTATTGAAAGAAAACCAGCATCAGTTGATATCCTATCATAGGCCCCAATCTCCACCTTATCTCCTTTCACTGTCATAATACCATTGTCAAAATGAGAAGTGGTGTTCAGAAGTTGTAAGGACCACACTGCTTCTTTTTTTTGTGGTATACTTCACTTTACTGGAACATTCACAAGTGATTTATAATTCCAAATTTTACTGATATCACATCCAGTTTCTCTTCTTCATTTATATGAGTATAAATATGTTCTGTCTTTTTTTTTTTTTTTTTTTTTTGTGATATCAAGTTTTCCCATCCACTTCTGTATATTACAATATGCTATCATGGTCTTTCTGTAGCCAGTTTTTCCCTATTGTCTATGTTGATATCTGTCTTTTAATGAATTTCCAAAATGTTTTCTCTGCCCATCAACCAAATGTTCACTTTTATCCATTTCATTACATAACAGCTTTGTCGTTATCTTATGGTCATCATTAGAATATAAAATAACATCATATTAGACGAAATATTTCAACCAATTTTAGCGTTTCCTTCTGATTATATTGGCTGCAACTCTAAAAATCTGCTGGTCTCCAACCAGCAAATTCCCCACATAAATTTAAATGTGGTCCCCCCCCCCCCCAGTTTCATTCCCCCAGAAGCACATAATAATAATGATAATAATAATCATAAAAGAAGTTGATGATTGATGGCAGAGAATTTGTACCTACATAACATAGGTGATGCTTTTATTTTCTGTTGTACAACAACAGCAGAATTAGTTTGAAGATCAAGTGAGCAAAATGGAGGGGGGGGGGGGGA
>NC_068985.1:2556021-2566434 GCF_001194135.2 Octopus bimaculoides | reverse complement strand
GATAAAAATGAAAAAGAAACTCCAGTTTAACCTCTCTCTCTTAATTATATTGTATTTTAGTTTTTATTTTGTCTCTTTTGTCCTATAAATCTTGAACGGTTGCTTTAACTTGATTATGTTCCTGTAACTTTGACAGCAATATTTTCGGCCTTCTCTGTAATTTCATGTTCGGCATCAATTCACTCCTGCTGGCTTTGGTCTTTCCAAAGATTTACTTCTCTGTGACTGCTGCCAGCTTTCTTTTTTCCCCTCTGTCTAAACAACTCACTGCATATCACTGGTGTCACGAAACTTTTACTGCTTTTCTCTCTCTCTCTGAGGAAGATCCTATTTTGATTTACTACTCTCTAAATAGAAAGTAAACGACCCTCCTGCAGCATCACAGCACAGATTGTTGCATTTGAAACGTAGTATCAGTGGATGGTAGTAGTTGTGATGTTGGGAATGATGATGATGATGATGGTAGTTGACCTTATCATTGTTATGTATATATGCATATATGTGTGTGTGAAAGTGCGAGGCTTAGTGGTTAGGGCATTTGGCTCACAATCGTAAGGTCGTGAGTTCAGTTCCCGGTAACGTGTTGTGTCCTTGAGCAAGACACTTTATTTTTCACGTTGCTCCAGTTCACTCATCTGGCAAAAATGAGTTGTACCTGTATTTCAAAGGGCCAGCTTTGTCACGCTGAATTTACCCCGAGAACTACGTTAGGGGTAGACGTGTCTGTGGAGTGCTCAGCCACTTGCACGTTAATTTCACGAGCAAGCTGTTGTGTTGATTGTATCAGCTGGGGCCCTTGTTGTTGTAACCGACAGAGTGCTCCTCTATACATAGGTAAGTTATATAGTCCTATGTAGACATGTGGCTATAGGTGTAGGCATACTTGTGAGGTAAGAAGTTTGCTTCCCAGTCACATGATCCTGGGTTCAGTCCCACTGCATGGCACCTTTGGCATATTGTCTACTATAGCCTCAGGCTTCCTGAGTGGATTTATTAGATGGAAACTGAAAGAAGCCTGTTGTATGTATGACTTTGCATCTGTACCCATAATGTAGGATTTGGGCAAGTCCTGATAGAATAGGCACCTGGCTTTAAAACCAAAATAAAAATATTGGGGTTGATTGGTTTAACTAAAATTCTTCAAGTTAGTGCCCCAGTTAGGCTGCTGTCTAATGACTGAGACAAGTAAAAGACACCAGAACTTATAATAAGTATAGGAATTACTTACTCTTTCAAGCCTACTTTACATACTTCCATTCCTTTTGCCATTTTCATCTTCCTGACATACATTGTCCATTTAGCCAGAATATTAAGCAGAGAATGGAATCCATCTCAGAACACTGATGTCTTTTCAAGCATTCTTCAAAATTAGAAAATTACTATTTTTTTTAAATCTCACAATGAGAGATATTCAGCAACAGTTCTTTGGAGTAAAGATTGTTTGCCAACATAACATGGCAGTCCTGGTTTAGGATGAATGTTGCTGTAATTTAACCCCAGCTGGCTATATGACACGATTTGTGTCCTTATATTTTCGAACAAGGAAATCTAGCACCCCCACTAAGCTCAAAACAATATTTGTGTATCACAATTTCCAAGTTATTTCTCTTCATCGGCACAGAATAATTGTTCAGCTCATGAAGGGATATAACCTAGAAATCGCGATACACAGATATTGTTTTGAGCTGAGTGGGGATGCTAGATTCCCTTGTTCGAAAATATAAGGACACAGATCGTGTCGTATAGCCAGCTGGAGACGATGTCTCCTGGGGATAAATTACAGCAACATTCATCCTAAACCAGGGCTGCCATGTTAAGTTGACAAACAATCTCTACTCCAATTTTCAAGATATTCATGATAACACTTTGTGGATATGCTACAAGATTTAAAACTCACTCTTCTTAGCTAAATTTTTCTATATTATCATAAATGAATTGATAGGATCTTGCAGGGTGGGGAATTACTCTTTATAATTTTATTCACAACATATCTATAACATAATAATAATAATATTCTTTCAACAAATATGCAAATATCTTTCAAATGTCAATGTTTAGTGAATGATTTGTGCGACTGGTTAGTATTGATGGAAATAAATTTCATTCTCCCACGAGTGGGAAAGCTATTGGTTAGAAAATAGAAATGTGTTTTTTGTTTGTTTGTGTGACCAGGGAGTTTTTTAAAAATTCTATTTTAGATCTCTGTTGTGTAAAGGGCTCTACCTTTCATTTTAAGAACAGTCTCCTTATTAATCCAAAAGTCAGGTGATATTTTGTTTTGACTAGAGTTTTCATTATGTAATTCTTACCAATTTCAAATAAATGGTTTGACTCTTACTGCAAACAAAGGGTGAGCAAATAATTATTTTCCGTCCCCAATTTCTTACCTCTGCCAGAATGTGTTTTATGGTCAAATGACTCATAATTATAGAAAGTGGTTGTCCTTTATGTTTTCATCCCCAGAGAACGTCTTGCTGTTTGATTTACTCTTTCTGAAGCTACGTTTACAGATCCTTTATAGGATTAAGCTTTTGTCTATATTTTCTTTACACCCACAAATAATCAAAGTAAAATATTAATGCTACAAACTCTAGAGTGTTTCAGAAACATTGTCATTGGATTTTTAAGTAAATAAAAGCAGTTTTGAGCTTTTATTTTCCCGGCTAAAGCAATTATGTGTTGTACTCAGCAAATATATTTTCTATTGCCAGATTATTTAACTGCTGTTATTCTATCGTAGTTGTAAACAAATGTTGTATCACTATTAGAGCAAATATCCTTAATTTAAGAAATGGTACATTCCATAGTCTTTCAATGGTCTTTAATATTTATAATCATAATTGACTGGCAATGGGGTCAATCACCAAATTCCTGTTTCTAATGGGGAGGGTGACAAAGGACTTAGCAGAACAAGAACCACACAAGGGATTTTTATTTGAAAGTAGTTTTTTTTTTGTCCCCCCTTTATGATTATTGGATCTTTACAGTTCAGGGATCACTAATTATAAACTCACCACAAATTGACATGCATTAAGAAACATCCTACTTGACTTAACAGAAGATAAAATGGCAGCTGGCTTCACTTTTGACATGTACAGGATTCAAGGATGATAATCCAATAGAAGTGTAAAGTCTATTTACAGCATGGCCTGATAGAAAACATTCTCTCCCCCCCCTCCTCCCTGTCTCTCTCTCATTACATGATGAGGACAATAACAAGCTACTTGTCTTCCCACACAGGGCTGCAAGATCACAAGTACTTTTGATAACCTTCCAAATAGCTAAGTGATGAACCTGAATAAGATTAATGCTTCACATATCACTCATGTTTCCAGGTGATGTCAAGTTAGAGACAGATTAAAGTGGTCATGCCTCAAGTGGCCCCAATGTCAAAGTTCAACTGACCAACATGTCTGCTTCTGTTATTATTAAGTTTCAGCTAGCACGGCCTACCCATTGTTTATCTGCTGTATCATGGCTTCATTCGGTCTGTTATTATTTCTTTCTGGTTAGTATTTTGATATTCATAAATGATTTTATTATTCATTTCTGCTTTCCAATCAAATCTTTGTGTGTATGTATAAAGATACACGTTGAACTGTGGTCACATCACATTTAAATTCTGCAGCCGTATCTATTGCAATTGAGCTAGAATTAAGACACAGCCCCCCCCCCATCCTTCCACACTTAAAAGAACAATGAAATCTTGAAATGAGAGATACTGAGAAGATGTTACATATATATATCTTCCATGCTACCATAAAAACTAGGTCAAATAACTTCTTAGTCATGTTTGCTGAACACAATTATGATTAACCCTTTAGCATTTAGGTCATTCCGTCAAATGTAATGCTTTATTCATATTATTTTCAATTAACCATGCATTATCTTTTATTTTTCTTTCTTTTAGAATGACATTGTAGGATAGGTGTAAGAGGCTGGGTCTGGCCAGTTTGAACATAAAACAAATTGAATATTTGGGCCGGGTATAGCTTAAGAAATGTTTAATACAAGAAAATATTGAGTCAGATGTTTACTTCGACTGCTAACTCTTTTTACTCTCTTCTACTTGTTTCAGTCATTTGACTGTGGCCATGCTGGAGCACCGCCTTTAGTCGAGCAAGTCGACCCCAGGACTTTTTCTTTGTAAGCCTGGTATTTATTCTATAGGTCTATTTTGCCGAACCGCTAAGTTACTGGGACCTAGACACACCAGCATTGGTGGTCAAGCAATGTTGGGGAGACAAACACAGATACACAAACACACACACACTATATATATATATATATATATATATATATATACGACGGGCTTCTTTCAGTTTTCCTCTACCAAATCCACTCACAAGGCTTTGGTTGGCCCGCAGCTATAGTAGAAGTCACTTGCCCAAGGTGCCACGCAGTGGGACTGAACCCTGAACCATGTGGTAAGCAAGCTACTTACCACACCTACATTGGAATATTCCATAGAATTTAATCAAGATCCTACAATTTAGGATCTCAAGTATTTATGAAACATGATTTTAATTTGATTGTGGTAACTTTTGGGGTTAACATCTTAATATCACTAATGTTATGTTATGTACCGTACACTTTATATTTCAGAGGTTCGGGGGTTAGTTGATAAAAGGCAACATGAAAAATCACTAACAGAAAATACTAGAGTGTACTGGGACTTCTACCACTTTTCATATTGACATCTATTACTTTGGATTGAACATCATAATAGGTTTTGATTCTGTGATTGTATTATAGATTAGTTATGGTAGGAGTGCAATGGTTAAAAGACACAGCCTGTATATATTTCCATGGGCACAGAAAGGGATCAGTTATATTGTAGACAACCAAGCACCTTTCTGTTGTCTGTTTATGTGAACAGTGATTAAAGGACTTCACTAATCGCAAAAACCTGATTTGCATAATAGTATATTGGCAGCAGTTAGTTCAATGAATTATTAATGCACCAAGCAACTTTTTTTCTTTTTCTGATTGTAATTGTTCTATAGATTAGATCTATTGTCAAAGAGTCCCTTACATGTTTTAAACACTCAATACATAATTAGATATAATTTTTGCCAATCGCAAAGTTGTCTAAATGATTATTTATATCTGCCCTGTCTAGTTAGTTGCTAAGCCCTACTGCTCCCTTGTACAATTACAAAACACAACAGTGCTCAGCATATTAATACATAAATGAGTTTCTCTAGGGAGGAATTTGAACTCTTGAACCATTCCACATAGTTGGTATGCCAGTGTGAGGGCTAAGTGCTTACCTGACCTTCTAGAAATAGGAACCAAATCACACTCTGCTATCTTTAAAAATAGTAGGGACATACTAGACAATTAGAGTATATTATGAAGTGTTTGAAAAGACTCTTGTTGCAGTTAGAATGTCTTTGGTGACAGGTCTAGTTGATCCAACATCATATGGCTTTATTCAACTACACGTACGAGGTATTTGATTATGAACCTGTAACATTTAACCCTTCTGCCCATCACCACTCTGACAACAGGACTGTCTTGAGCTCCTCAGCATTAAAGAAGCGCAGTGACTGGTTTTAGAGCTTGCAGACCTTCTCTTATGTTGCTGCTTTCACTAAAACAAAGTCGATCTTTATAAAGCTGAAATACTTCACTTTATCTTTGCTGCAACTCTTTAATACTGAAATGGATAATGAATGAGCTTCTGCTGTGTTAGGAGCAGAGGGAGAGGAGCTATTGCTCATTAAAACTTGTAATATGATATAAAATATATTTAACATGTTTATACATGCCAGCTTTAGCTAATATACTGCAAATATTAAACTATTTTTAATGAGTTTCTTTGACCTTAGACGCTTAGAAATAAATTTTCATTGAACATTGTTTGACCTCACAAGTTTTGAAATAAATTATCATTGAATATTTGTAACAATTGAAAGTTATAAAACTTTCTTGTGTCTGTCTGTTTGTCTGTCACATATATTGACATATCTACTGTGTCTTACCAATATTCCATTGGCAACACTTGTCTTATTTAAAGTCTTTTCTGCTGTTAATATATTTAGCCACTGAAAATTGTTGAAGCTATTTATTAGTCATCGCTTAAATTATAATAATTTATTAAATTTTATATTGTTAATGCATATGAATAAAAATAAATAAATCAAAACCTTGAGAATATCAAATTTGTCCATTTTTTAAAAATCTTTTATGTATTAACTTTATTGTTTTATTTTGACTTTGCTTCAATAAAGGAAGAAAATGTTGATGGCGCTCTACCTATTAACTGCCGTTACCAATATACGAATCTTTCAGAACTATTAAATGAGTTATGGCTTCACTAATATTAGTTTGTTGTTGATGTTTTGTAAATGCGAAGACATCAAGTATTACTCTGAACAGCACTTGAGAGAGAAAACACGCAAGCAGAAACAACGTAATGTGTTTAAAGAGATTGTAATAATAAATATTTAATGAAAAAGTTAGCTGCATGTCTTCTGCCGTATAACTAGAGACAAAAACATCTCACACCTAATTTAAATACGGAGTGTTATACAAGTATATTTGATGGCACCTTCTTGTGTATTAATATTAGAGTTGTTTAGTGAATAACCAAGTGGCTATAAAAATATATCTGAGGGGGTGGGGAGAAGAATTGGAGATTTCAAAAAGAATAGAATATTGATTTTTCACACACACACACAAGCTACATATGTTGGGTGGAAGGCACACTCGATTTCTCAGTCCCGGTAAATAACTGGGATATTTTATTGATCACAAAATGATCAAAGACAAAGTTAAGTTGGGTCGGAGTGGAGAGGAGGGAATTAAACTCAGTGTAAAGGGATGGAATAAAAACCATCCTCCTTGTAATATTGCAGAAACAAGAGGAAAATATTTCTGCAAATCAATCACTTTTCTTGCTTTAAAGGTAAACTGGATGACCACCTCTTGAGACCAAATTCCAAAGAAGTCTCCTGGTTTCCTATTTTTACTCACAGCCATTGCAATTAGTGTAACTCTTTACCTTTTTACTTGTATTAGGCATTAGACTGTGGCCATGCTGGGGTACAACCTTGAAGTTTTAGTCAATTAATCCCAGCATTTATTTTTTCAAAGCTTGGTACTTATTCTATCAGTCTCTTTTGCCAAACTGCAAAGTTATAAGGATGTAAACACACCATCATTGCCTATTTGATCGCCCTTCTTTTAGTTCATTACTTATCAAAAAACTATACACAGACACACACACATACAATGTGCTTCTTTCAGTTTCCACTCACTAGGCTTTGCTCAGTCTGAGGTTGTAGTAGAAGACACTTGTCCAAGGTGCCACGCTGTAGGACTGAACTTGGAACCATGTGGTTGAGAAGCAAGATTCTTGAGTGGCTGTGTGGTAAGTAGCTTGCTTACGAACCACATGGTTCCGGGTTCAGTCCCACTGCGTGGCACCTTGAGCAAGAGTGGATTTGGTAGACGGAAACTGAAAGAAGCTTGTTGTATATATATATATATATATGTATGTGTGTCTGCTTGTCTCCACAACATTGCTTGACAACTGATGGTGGTATGTTTACGTCCCCGTAACTTAGCGGTTCGGCAAAGGAGACCGATAGAATAAGTACTAGGCTTCCAAAGAATAAGTCCTCGACAAAAGGCAGTGCTCCAGCATGGCTGCAGTTAAATGACTGAAACAAGTAAAAGAGTATGCAACCATGTAAAGCAGAAAAGCAACATTAAACACTGAGCTAGAGGCAACATGCTTGGCCTGTCTCTTTAAATACATTCCAGATTGTGAAAGTCTGGGCAGTGTGGTTTCTAAGCTTGACATTTGACGTGTTGGATCAATTAGACATTTTCAGATGTGCCATCTGTTATCAATGGGCCGTTGGTTCTGCCAGAACAATGCTAACTGCAGCTATTCATCAGCAATTCCAGAAAATAATTCAATACACTAACAACAATTTGTCAGTTTTCCCACTTTGATACAAAGGCCAGACAGAAGGACTTCATTCTTACAAGACAAACAAATCAAAGTGTTAATATTTGAATAAGTTGTAGCCGAGAGAAATAATGAGACATCTACTTAATGCAGGACAATACTGCAACCAACTCACCTACAACGATTCTCGTCTATTCAATTATCACACAAATTACAATATTGCATTTATATAAATACTTTAATAATTTCAATTTGCTGTAAACAATTTCCAACATTATTATTAGTATTAATAAAGGAGACACTTATCCAGCTAGAAATAGCAACCAAGTTACTCTCTGGTCACTTCTTACCACCTTTAAAAGAGGAAGGATATTTTAGATAAAGCATTCCTAGATGGCAACAACATCAAAGTTTTTAACAGCCTATTAAAGTTTCCCTCCCTGCCGTTCAACCCCAGGTCAGCATTGCGCAGGTAGAACTACGAAATAGATCCTCTATTTTTTCTGGTATTGTGCATCTAGGACTACATCAGCCACTTCTTTATTTTTTAACTTTTAGAGCCTGAGTTGATGAAGACTTGCTTACTATTTCCAGCGGCTTAATCAACTTGCCTCAGTAACTCAGACCTTAATTGGTCATTAAGAAATTGATTAGTGCTGAGCTTGGCTACAACACACAGCAGGGAATGACCTGGAGAAGAGAACCCATAGCTATACAAGGTATTTATGTATTGGAGACTCTGCTTTAGATGTGATAGCTTTTAGGTGTTCGTGACACACAGACACTTATTGTACAATATCAAGTATCTCCAGATATGCCTTGTAGTAAAGAAACATTTGGAATCTATCAGATCAAGGATAAATTCCAGCTCAGAAGGGAATTTGATCTCTAAATGTGTCAGCATTGCCTATTTGATCACCCTTCTTGTAGTTCATTACTTATCAATACACCTCCACATGACTCTGGAAGCATTTTATCAATTTCAAATCAATAATTAGTATTTCTCAAGTCATCATTTCTATTGATGATATGTATATATATGTGTGTGTGTTTGTATATAAACGTTTGTACAGATAGTGAATCTCAAACTGATATTAAATAGACCACAACTCAACATCGCACTCAACACATTATGTGTGTAGTGTCAATATTTCTCTTATTAACAGAGTAACAACTGACAATGTACATCATCATCGTTTAATGTCTCTTTTCCATGCTGTCATGGGTTGGACAGTTTTAGTTTGGAGGAAATGGTATGTCTCTGGTCCTTGCCCACCTTCAACACGGGTCAAATCGGTCCAGTTTATGTTCAGCTTTAACAGCTCTAAATTAATCCAGGTTTGGCATTGATCTTCTAGAGAGAGAGAGGATTAGTCCTGAGCCTGGATTATCTCACTTTGAGTCTGTTATCAGATGCAAGTGTGTGAATAACAGAGTTTCAGATCTGGGAGCTGTACTCCATTGTGATTTTTACTTGAGCTTTGAAGAGACCAATGCCAATTCAGCTGAAATACTCTGAAGAAGATGAATGGTCTTTGGAATGGAGTTTTAGCTGTTTTGTGTGGTGGTGGTCACAGGAGAGGCTATCAGAAGCTGTGTGTCATTCTCAGTGGCTCAACAGGAAGAAGAATAAGAGTGTTTCCTTCTTATGAGCAGTGATTGCATCTTTCAGCTGTGGAATGAGACGAGATTATTATGTTTCTATCAGAGCTTGTTTCCATAATATCTGACCGTGGAGACAGTGCACATTTGTCATGTTGTATATGGGAAGCTGTGGAGATGCTGCTTGTACACAGAAAGCTAAGAAGAGGTGAAAGTTGGAAGGAGAGGAGAGCATTGCTGGAGGTGAGAATAACCTGTTGAGTAACGAATAAGAGGAAGAGTTTGGAAGACATTACATTTGATGGAGTAGATGCCAAAAGGAGGTGTCAGTTGATGCAACACTTTCGGACTGGAAGCTTCCAATCCAAGAGATGGGACACAAATGAAGATCATAGGCTACAAGATTCCCAAAAACAGTCAAAGAATTTACTGATATGAAATGCAAAAACATTGCTTTTAACTAACTTCTCAAGGAAGAAGAACCACAAATGAGGGATGTAGGTGAGTAGATTCTCTTGGTAGCTCTGGCATCAGAGAAACTCTATTAGTGTAAACTATGGAAAAAGAAGAATGTGAAGAATAAAGAAATTATTTCATTAAAAGGAGAAAAATGATGATTGGTTCTGCAATTATGAAGAAGAATTTTGAGAAGAATATCATCATTACTATCGCTTGACGTTTGCCTTCCATGATGGCATGGGTGGATTGGTTTGACAGGAGATGGCCAGATAGAAATGCTTTGGAAAATCTTTTCATGATAAAAAAACTAAGATCAAGCTTTAAGCAGAAGCTGTAAAACAAACAGCAAATGGACGAAGATTTTGAAATTCTAAACAGAACCATGACCGAATATTCAAAGCAAATACAAATACTGAATGTAAGAGAAT
>NC_068985.1:2555017-2555993 GCF_001194135.2 Octopus bimaculoides | reverse complement strand
AGCAGAAATCAATCAAGATACAGGGCATCAAATCAATGACTGAAAACTATCCATTGTCCAGAAGAAAAGGATATTCCACAAAGTCTAAAAAGTTCTCAGGACAAGGGAAATACAATTATAGGAGGAACTAATTAGAAAATCCTTATGGGAGAAAAGACTTTGAAAATAGAAACAAGGAAAATGAATTTGTAAATAATTATGGCAGACAACATAATTCTGTAGTTTACAACATTGGATACAGAAATAAAATAAGACTAGGAAACTGAAATGTTCAAAACTATCTTTTTTAGATCCCATCGCAGGGAAGTGGACACCAAACGGAACAACCAAAAGTTTTAAATTTATTCAGTACAATATTAACAACAGAATAAACAAACATTTTTGCAAAGGGACTTCAATTCACAAAATTTGAATTTCAATGAAATCAAGAATAAAATTACAGACTTTTGCCAAAAACTAAGATTTAGAGAAGAACTGTTCAAGACAACCTTCAAGAATTTCTAGTTTGAAATAAAAGTGAACATCGTCCACCAAAAAATACGATCAGAAAATTTGATAAGTTTTGTGATCCTATAAATAATTTTCCATTGAAGTTTTTACTAAATCATAAAATATCTTTATATTATATTTATTACTTGTTTCAACCATTAGACTGTGGCCATGCTGGGGCACCACCTTTAATGCTAATCAAATGAAATGACACCAGCACTTACTGTTTTTTTAAGGCTGGTTCTTAACCTGTCCGTTCCTTTTGTTGAACTGCTTAGTTACAGGGACGTAAACAAATCAACACCAGTTGTGGGGGATGAAAAGACATACACACACATACACTTCATCATCATCCCTTGATGCTTGTTGTCCATGCTGGCATCGGTTGGACAGTTTGACCAGAGCTAGCAAGTCAGAGAGCTGAATATATATATATTCACCCTATGACTGGTGTAGCAGCATCATAGTCAACTGCTACAAAGGTAAA
>NC_068985.1:2553775-2555007 GCF_001194135.2 Octopus bimaculoides | reverse complement strand
GCATGGAAAGCGGACGTTAAACGATGATGATGATGATGATATATACTTAATGTATAAGCTTTGCGTATTTTTTTGTGGTTGCAATGGCATGGCAGTGTGTATAAATTCTCAAATTGTCATCTGTTAAAAAGATACCTCAGTAAAGTACCAGAGTAATGGACACTGGAGTTTTGCCATTTTTGTGGTTTATAAACACCACCTACCCACCCACCAGGGTCGAAGGCAGGCCATTTAGCCAGTCCAACAACTTGATATACTCATGGCTTGTAAAATCATGAGCTGGTATGCCTGGAAATTGCATACCTAAGAGACAATTTACATATGAAGTAAAAGCAGCTCCAGAGTAATAAATATTACCAACACATATACTTAATGTCTATGCTTTGTGGATTTTCTGGTGGCAGAGAATATAAACTCTCAAATTGCCGGGTGTTAAATTTCTGAGCATACCAGCTCATGATTTTACAAGCCATGAGCATATCAAGTTGTTGGACTGGCTAAATGGCTTGCCTTCGACCCTGGTGGGTGGGTGGTGATGATAAGCCACAAAAATGGCAAAACTCCAGTGTCCATTACTCCGAAATGCGATGGAAGGTGTGTTGTCTTGCCTGTCCATAACTCTGAGGTATCTTTTAACACATGACAATTTGAGAATTTATACAAACAGCCATGCCATTGCAGCCACCAGAATATATACACATACACACAACAGGCTTCTTTCAGTTTCCATGTTTCAAATCTACTCATAAAACTTTGATCAGCCCAGAACCATGTGGTTGGGAAGCAACCTTCTCATCACACAGCCATGCTGTATGTGTTCATTTCAATGCTAAAAGAGTGGGAAAATATTGAAAACCAATACAAAACTGGTTACAAAAGAAACTGATAAAGAAAGCCATGTGGTTGGAATGAACATATTTGAAGACAACAGCAGCTGCCAGTCACCTACCGCTCCGGCAGACACTCTAGCCAAATCGACTACATCCTCGCCAGAAATAGGGAAAGAGGGCGGCTTATAAATGCCAAAACCTACCCTGGCGAAGAATGTACCCCACAACATAGATTAGTAGTTAGCGACTTTGGGATCAAGGCAAAATGGGTGCCCAGAATTAGACAGGCTTGGAGGAGAAGGGTGTGGAAGCTTAAAGACCCTGCAAACGGACAGAGACTTAGAGACAAGTTACTTGAAGCATTTAACGAAATAGAAGGGGATATAGCATCATACAACGTGG
>NC_068985.1:2544964-2550496 GCF_001194135.2 Octopus bimaculoides | reverse complement strand
ACCGCCTGACTGGCTCCTGTAGGATTTTCGAGCGAGATTGTTGCCAGTGCCCCTGGACTGGCTTGTGCGGGTGGCACATAAAAGACACCATTTCGAGCGTGGCCGTTTTCGTGCGGGTGACACGTAAAAGCACCCACTACACTCTCTGAGTGGTTGGCGTTAGGAAGGGCATCCAGCTGTAGAAACTCTGCCAAATCAGACTGGAGCCTGGTGTTGCCATCCGGTTTCACCAGTCCTCAGTCAAATCGTCCAACCCATGCTAGCATGGAAAGCGGACGTTAAACGATGATGATGATGATGATAATCAGCAAAAAAAATAATACAAGATTAACATCCTAAGCTTAATTTACAATATGCCTGCTTAACCAATTTTAATTGTGAGCCAAGCAGTTATTTTAGACTTACAAAAATTCACAAAAGTAAGGTTAGAAACACTACCTGTAAAGAATCTTTATTTTCTTGCTTAAATATTCTCTGCCAAAATGATTTTAAATGATGACCAATAGTGAAAGGCCCTTCTTCTGAAACTTACTGACTAATCAGTTTCTTAGACAAAAACTGAAGCCATACTTGAACCGTATACAAAGTTACATAAAAGACAGCTCAGATATGTTAAGCCATTTTCCATGTATAAAGAATGCAGAAACTTTAATACTTTCTTCTAATGTGATTATTCTATATTCAAATATACTGCATAAATATGGAATTGAAGCAATAAATGTCTTCATGAATTACCAGATTACATAAAATAAAAATTTGTTATTGAAGGAATGATAATGGAGACCAAAGTAGCCCCAACATAAGCAAATTTAGAAATGGGATACCTTGAAATTCAAATATGAAAAATCCAGGTTGAATTATAGAAACCATTTTTATAAGTACTTGAAGGGTCATTGGAAGAAATATTTAGATAACTATAAGACGGTTTGGATAGACTTACTGAATTTAAGATTCTCATAAATAGAATTAACAAAATCACCTGTTTACTATGGAATACAGCAAGGATAAATTATCCATTTTAAATATATTAGTCATAAAAAGATAAACACAACATAACTGAGAAAGATGTTTACTATAAACCAACAGACTTGAGACAATGTTTAATTTTTAGTTCATGCCACTCAAAACATATGAGAGTCAATATCTTGTACAGTCAAGCAAAAAGGATATGCACCATTGTATAAAATTCGAACACCAGAAAGAAAAGACTAAAAGGTACTCTGATTAGTTGATGTTATTCATCATCATTAATTAATAATGCATGCAAACAAAAGAGATGTGATTGATTTAAGAGCAGTAAAAACCAAAATGGAAACAAAAATTTTACCCTACAACCCAATTCACAGCCCTGAAAATACTGATGTCTTTAATATGATTAAACAAAATTTATTCTTATTAAAATGTGATCATGAAATGGGGAGAATGTTATAAAAGCAAAAATATATCATAAAAAAGGAGTCACAGCCATTGAAGAAACTTAACAAGTGCACAACTACCTACCAACATTACACAGAACCTGACAGTTGAAAAATGCAGAAAATCAAATTATGGAATTTGTATCAAAATATTTGAAGGCTCCAACTCTCGCTTCAAAAACGGGCAAATTTCCAAAATAAAAAATAACATTTCATGCCTTTCGGGAAACTTAATTTATGTCATAGCATATTGTGAGTGGTGAGAATTATGTTGGCCAAGCAGGCATGTCACTTGAAAAACACATTACAGTTCACCCACAGCAAATACATGATCTGAACAATAGAAAAATTCAGCTTGGTGAGCATTTAGATATATCTACAGGAACTTTGCTTCCAAATTTTAAACTTTTCCCATTATATCAATGGGCAGAAAAAGGCGGTGAGCTGGCAGAATCGTTAATACGCTAGGCAAAATGCTTAGCGGTATTCCATCTGCTGTTACATTCTGAGTTCAAATTCTGCCAAGGTCGACTTTGCCTTTCATCCTTACGGGGTCGATTAAATAAGTACCAGTTATGTACTGAGGTCAATGTAATCGACTTAATCTCTTTGTTTGTCCCCTCTGTGTTTAGCCCCCTTGTAGGCAATAAAGAAATATATATCAATGGGCAGAAAATATAAATAGAACAGCAAAAAATCAAGAAACCTTTTTTTTTATTGTAAAATATTTCGCAATTTCAAATCATTAAAGAAATTCTGACGCCAATCTCAAATTCATTTTTCTAAGATGTATTTCCTGTTATACTTTTGAATAATTCAAGGTACAAAAACTTGCATCCCTACTTAATTTGGGTCCACTAACATATTCATATTACCTCCCTTGTTATCTGCTGAGTCTTTAACAAACCTACTTCCTGTAGATGCACTATTTATAGAAGATGGAGGCTGGTAGCCAGCCACTACACACATATATTGCAATATTTTCTGTAGGAAGTGAAACTGTTTTGAAATGATGTACTTTGAAGTATTTTTGTAATTATGAACTTTTAAGAGTTTAATAAAGGCATTTTGAAATTATTTCAATGTACTTTGGAATTCATAATCTTGAAATGATTTGATTGAAGAAGTAATGCATTTTGGATGTGATATTTCAGAATATGTTATGATGTCTTTTCGAATGAATTTATTGCAGCAGCGTATGTATGTATGTATGTATGTATAAATCACTTAGTAAGAGGGAAGTGCTCAACACGCTTTATTGATCCACCAAGACTTGTAGAAAAAGGAGATTAGGAAGGTACACTCAAGCCATATGCCTGACTCAAATTTCTGCAACAGATTAAACTCTGTTAAAGACATCCAGAGACAAACTGGTGGTGTAAAACCAAGAGACAAACAAAGTCTATCACCCATGTGTGAGTGTATTTACTCGGTCGTTAATCATTCTTCCTCTTTGACAGTAACTAGCAGAATGGCATTTTTGAAACCAGATCTATTTGGGACCTTTTGATAATTGAGTGCAACCTAAAAAGCTTTAAAAAATTCACTCAAAGGTTAAATAATTACATTTATATGATGCTTACTTCCACAGAAATGCATCGATGAAAAGTCGAAAGCCAACTAATGCAGAAATAAACATTGTAATATGGCGGCAGGGAGACTTGATAATTTAATATCAAGATTTCAGAATCAAACATTTGATGATTTGTAGAGAGAATGGATTTGTAATGGAAGTCGAAAATAGCAGAAACATGAGAGAGGATTAGAAATCTTGTGAGAAAAAAGAACAAAGTAGACATCGTTCAGTTTTGACAGCTGAGGAGAGCCAGGGGTTGAAGAAGATCCAATGAGAACAGCCAACAAAACTTTGCCTTTTAAGTGAACATTAGTAAAACTTCTTCTGCTCAACAACAAATATTTTATGGACATCTAAACAGTCGCAATACGAGATAAGATTCTACATTTTTGACAAGTGTTTATCATGAAAAAGGAGTTGAGTTGGGCAATGATTTCATTTGCATTTTCAACAATGATCCTCAAAGATTTGTCACAAAAACTGTTGCTGGTGATGAGATATGGCTGCATGGGAATATAATCCAAACAGGCCGACAACAGACAACGATGTGGCAAGTTAAGGAATCGCTACCTTCCATCAAACCAATATAATGACAAAGTCAGTTGGAACAAAGGTGATGATGTTAATTTCGTTATGTGTCATCGTTAAGGTGTCATGGAATATTGCCATGCAGGCAAAACTATGACTGTTCAGTGCTATGGAGCAGCAATTAACAATTTCAGAAACAGCATTTGACAGAAACAACGACAAAAATTATTAAATGGAGTTTTGTTTTAGGACGATAAAGCACCAGCCTACAGCAATACGATTTCTCAAATGCATTCATTGAATACATTTTTATCTCTTTTCTCAGCTTAAAATAAACTTAAAGGGCTGTCATCGTGAAAACATGGCAGAAATTAAAGAAGCCTTTGAAAACATCATGACAAAATATTAAAAAAATATACTTTCTGCAACTGCATTTCAGTTAGAGATGCATGTAACCAACAATGGATGATACATACATACATACATTCTATATACATCATCATCATCATCATTTAACATCCGTTTTCCATGCTGGCATGGGTTGGACGGTTCACCTGGGGTCTGGGAAGCCAGGAGGCTGCACCAGGCCCCAGTCTGATCTGGCAGTGTTTCTACAGCTGGATGCCCTTCCCGATACCAACCACTCTGAGAGTGTACTGGGTGCTTTTTACATGCCACCGGCACAGGGGCCAGAGGATCTGGCATCGACCACAATCAGATGGTACCTTTGACATGTCATCTGAGATATATATATATATATATATATATATATATATACAGGGTAAAAGTTTATAATTTATACCAGTGGTTAGCATACGTAATAAAAGTCAGAAGACAAATATTTTTATAATATTAAAGTGTATATAATAGTGAATTTATGCACAGAAAGAAGGCCACCATGTGGACTTGTTACATGCTAGAGAGGGCAGTCAAAACCCAAACTATGAAAAAAGCATTCTTATTGCACGCTTCTTGTAAACGACCAGAACACTTGAATGAATAAACATCTCAGTTAACTCTATACCCATGAGTTTCACAATTAATAATCAAATAAATCAATTAATTAGACCAGTCTAACCCACAAAATGTTAAGTCAGATGGGGTCAAGTCAAACCGTTTTTAAAGTATATATTCATACCTTGCTACCATACTTTAAGCTATCCCTCTAGCAACTGCTTCCTACTTCCAGTCATTTCAGAATGCAGTGACCGTCTGACTGAGATGCATTTGTTCTCTCCTCACCCGTTCTTTCTGTAGAAGAGTGTATGCTCAAAACACGAGACTTTTCCTTTTATTTTTACTAAGCGTATTTTCGCACTATATATATATGTGTGTGTGTGTGTATAAGATCCAAGGATTGAGGTGTAGGAAAAAGGTCAGCTTCAAGCAATCTGTAGTAAATATAAGAAATGACTTTCAGGGACAATATTGGTTTATTGGGAGGGAAGGTTGTGGATTTTTTTGTATCGAAGAATGATAAACTGAAAAAAGTTCTTTTTATATTTCACAGTGGGTGACCAGGGTTTCCAGGTGTGCGAATAATGATACAAGAGTTACAGAATGGTGTAGATAAGAGAGGTGTATACCCCAGGTCACTCTTCAGGCCAAGGCCAAGGATATCTTGATAAAATGAAAGTTTACATTGTCGCAAGCAAACTGTCATTTAAACAAGATATCCTTGGCCTGAAGAGTAGCCTGGAGTATACACCTTGCCTGGATATTTACCACTTCCAAGGTTCCACTCTGCTATGGAACATACATAGCCCAGATCTTATCTACTGCATTCCTTAACTTTTGTGTGTATATATATATATATATATATATATATATATAGAGAGAGAGAGAGAGAGAGAGAGAATTCACAAAAAACAACAGACGAAGCCAGGTGGTGTAGACAACAAACAGATGTATTAATTTAACGCTTGGGAAGTGAAAAAGTCTTTAACGTTTCAAGCCTACGCTCTTCCACAGAAAGAAACAAGGAGAGAACATAAAGAATGTGTAGTGTCTAAA
>NC_068985.1:2542797-2544586 GCF_001194135.2 Octopus bimaculoides | reverse complement strand
TGGTTAAGGGAATGAAAATTTCCCTATTCCAAATCATCAGTTCGTATGTGTGCCATAAATATCGCCATCCATTTGGAGAAAAATTTGTAGTTTAGAATCAGTAGTTCTTTGACTGCTATTTCTAAATTTTCAGTATGTTGGAGAAGCAACTCAATGCTAATCCCTGTATATTTATGATGATAAATGGTTTTACCGATAAAGGTTTTTTCATACTGAACTACTTGGCAAAATTGTTAATTATTAATTCTATTATTAATTGACGATTCCCTGCCCTTATTCTTGTATATTTTATATATATATATATATATAGTGAATCCAAACAAAGAAGAATGAACAAGAAAAACAATAATGCGAGGACGTGGTACAAGTACTGTATTATAAGATGCTCAGGAAAGGAAGGAAAGAGGATTTTAACGTTTCGAGCCTTGCTCTTCTTCAGAAATAGAGGTAAGTCCAAAGGAAGGGAAGACAGACGAAGAAAATCGCCAACGATTAGAAAAACATAAATCCAGAGAAGAAGCATACTCTAAGAAGTAGAGCAGTCTATATTAATTACTGGTGAAGGGCTGTTTATAGAGTTATCCTGGGTTTGTAACCATAAAGGGTACCACCTTTATGGTGTATCATCAGAAACCCAGGGTAACCCTATAAATAGGCCTTCACCAGTTATATGTATAGTCTAGGTTTCAAGGGCCCACAATTGTTCAACAACCTGCCAGGCAACTTTAGAGATCTACATGGTGTTTATGTGAAAGTTTTCAAGGAACGTCTGGACAGGTTTCTATCTGAGATACCAGATGAACCTACATCGCGGCAGGAGACGCAAAGAGCAGCTCCGTCCAGCTTGCTACTTCACCAAAAACAATATTGGAAACAACACCAAATAACTACAGGTGGTGCACCAGCAGGACCTCAGCCCTGGACTAAAAGCAGTAAAAGAGAAAAGATATATATATAAATAATATATATATATGGTTACATCTCTTGTAAGTTAATAGTTTGTTAAACAATTGATTGATAGAATACATTACCAGGTTTAAAAAAAACAACAATTAGGGAGCAATTTGATCCACTAAAAACCTTTTATCTCAGTGATCCAGTATGACCAAAGTCCAGCAAGTGGAGTGTGTAAAACAGATGACTATGTAAAGTCATCCTTCCCTCCCTGCCTGCATCCATCGTTATCTCTCTCTCTCTCTCTCTGCAGCCCCCCCCCCTCATACACCACACACACACACACACACACCACAGTCACATGGCTTCTGGTGTAGTTTAGCAGAGTAACGCTGAAATGAACTTTGTGAAGTGGCAGTCGGAAAACTTCTTAGTATATCAGATCAGAGAATCAGAGTTCAGGTGAATACTTAGTGTGACATACACTGTATGGAAATGTTCAGCAGTATGCTCTATCAGACGAGAATCAATTTTATTGATTTATTCAACATTTCATTGCGAGCAGGAAGGCAAAAAGTAAAAAAAAAATTTTAATCAAGAAAGAAACACCAGGAAAAGGAAAATATTAAATCTGTTCTTGTTTTTGTCCTTAAAATACATTTCCTCTCTTACTTAATTGTTGCAATGTTTCATATTTACTATTAAATGCAATGTCTGGGTGTATATGGGGGTGGAGAATACATACATACATACGAGTATCTGTGCATATCACCCATCATATATGATGATGATGATGATGATATATATATATTTATACATACATCTATACATAAATATATATTTATGCATATTTATACATTATGTACATACATACATATATATATGTATATATATA
>NC_068985.1:2527303-2542787 GCF_001194135.2 Octopus bimaculoides | reverse complement strand
TATATATAAAGAGAGAGAGAGAGAGAGAGAGAGAGAGAGAGAGTGAGAGATGCTACATTTGGTGCAGCAGTGCTTGCTATGTTCTTACAACTCACAACCAATGACTGGTTCGTATTGCAAATCAGGAAGCTGCTTAATGTATAGCTTTTCCCTGTCAGTACACAGCCACTCCACCACAGAATACACTTCCCCACCCTTACACACACATACACACACATGCCTGTGTGTGCATGCTTGTGTGTGTGTGCGTGTGTATGAGAGATCATCATCATCATCATCATTTTAATGTCTGCTATTCGATGCTTGCATGGACCACACATAATTTGTTGAGGAAGATTTTTCTTTAGCTGGATGCCTTCCCTGTCACTAACCACCTATGCTCATGCAAGTTAATATTTCCCCCATGGCTGCCAGACAGGTTCTCACAGGAACACTGGAAATGAATAGCACTGCTTGTTGGACAGTGACAAATGTTTATCACACAATGCCAAGACACACAGACACACTCTCATATATATATATGTCAACTATATATATATATATATATATATATATATATATATATACACACACATCTAATATAATAAATGCGGAAACTAATTTGTGTGTGTCACACTTAGACTCGCTCTCTCACTATTCAATGACACTCCTACTATTCCTCATGATGGGGTGAGAGTAATAGTAGGCATGGAGACAGTGAGGGTGGTGGCAGAGAGAGAAAGAAAAAAGGAAAAGAGGAAAGAAAAGAGAGACAAAGAAATTTAGGGAGAGTTGATGATGGTTTTATTAAAAGTAGAAGTGTTGATGGTGGCGGTGGGAGTAATAATAAGAGAGAGAGAGAGAGAGAGAGAGAGAGTGAGTATGTGAGAGAAAGAAGGACTGACCGCTGAAGTAACATGTTGAATAACATACTGAACGAACTCACACATTTGGCTTTTTTGTAATGGTAATGGAATGATAGTAACATTATGAGCTATCATTGTGAAAGAGGCAGAGGCAGAGGCGGTGGTGGTTGTGGTCAGGGATGATGGTGAGAGTAAGTGAAAGACAGTGGTGATGGTGGTGGAGGGGAAGGTGGCGAAATCAAAGATATTGCTGGTGGTGGCATCAGAAGTCTGAAAGGTGTGTGTGTCTGTGTGGCAGTTGTGGTGACAATGGTGATGGTGATGGTTGAAAACAAACAACAGAAAGAGAGAGAGAGAGAGGTTAGACAGAAAAAACAAATTGTATTGACCCCTGAATGAGAAGGCAAAAAATGTTGTTTATCATGCAGCTTTGCAATAAGTTCCAATTATTTACATTATTTACATTTGATAGATATTTGTCCTCATCTTGTTTGTTGTTAACACAATGTTTCAGCTGATATACCCTCCAGCCTTCATCAGGTGTCTTGGGGAAATTTCAAACCTATATATATATAATCATCATTTAACCTCCATTGCCCATGCTGGCATGGGTTGGATGGTCATACACCAACACACACACACACAGACACACACACACACACAGACACACACACACACACAGAGAGTTATGTGACAGGAATCAAAGGATTTCTTCTGAGAGTCTTTGTATTTCTTAGACTTTAGTGCCTCTCTGTGATGGTGGCCAGTGTTACACAGCACAATCTTGAGCAGGGAATGATTTGACAGCCTGAAAATGTCCTCTACCCAACGTAACTGCACATGTAGCTGCATGGCTTCAATGCTGATCTGTGCCTGAACCAAGGTCTTCAGTGAATATCAAAGATTGCGTGCAGACCCTGGCTGTGGACGATTTCGAATGAGGTCACCCATTATTTGAAATACCCTTTGTAAGGCCAGGTGGGAAGTGTAATAGAGGCAGGGGGTGGGGGGACATCCCCGAAACAGGGGCATCCTCCATTAAAGTAGTATTGATTGCTAGGAGACAGAGTCCTGACCATATTGGCATTTCCCATCACGACAGGGAATTAGTGTGTCTTAAAAGGAAAGAGATCAGAAGAGCAAAACTTGGTAGTAAGTCACTACCAGACTTGTGTGTTTAATTTGCTTTTTATTATTCTTAATTGTTTTATTTTTATATTTACAAGTCTGCAGACATTTTGGAGTTAAAAATCAACAACAGCAACAACAACTTCATGGAATTTAAGACAGGAAGTATTAAGTTATTCAATAATTTATTTTATGTATTTGAAATCTATTTCTTATAATGTTTTATTTTTATTTTTTTAGTTTTTAGTCAATACTTACAAAGATTTCTTGTGATTAACCAAATAAAAAAAAGAGATAAATATATTGTTTTACTATAAATGACAGACTTTTTATATTTTTACTATGATTTTCTGGGTTAAAAAAACAGTTCTGATAATTGTCATGTATGCCGATGGTTCATTGGACAAAGTGTCACAGACTTTTCAAGGAATTGGTTGCAAGTTCTTGTACAATCACTTGTGCAGTTAAATGTCTTGAAATCTTACCACCTCAATAAAAGACATGAAGGGAATTTTAATAGCAAAACACAATATCTGATTAGTTAGCTAATCAACCAAATCATGATCATATACTATTAAAGAATATATGCGTGTGTGTGTGTGTGTGTGTGTATTATATATATATATATATATATATATATATAAACACACACATATCTAAATATATATACACACACACATACATCATCATCATTTAACAGCCATCCACATGCTCTTGCATATGTATACACAAAAGCACACCCATACACACACATATCTGCTTATATGGTATATATGTGTATATTAAATATATGTGTGTGTGTGTGTAAATATATATATATTATAAAATACAATATGGATATGCGTATGTATAACATACATCATTGTTTTAACATCCAGTTTTCCATGCTTTTCCACTGGTGATACAGTGGATACACAAGGGTTTCAGCATTATTCTACCCACTCAGTCACAGACTTTGTCGAGGTATCTGAAGCTTAACGCCAATGACAGTTTATTGATAGAATTCCAAGCACAATATATTTACTGCGGAGGCCTGCGAAACAAATATCAAATTATTATGATCACACAAAACAGAATGTTGCATATTTATTCTGAACCATTAGCCATCAGCACCTATGAGGAATTAGGAAATGAGAATGCAAAGAACTAGAGATTATCCTGAAAAGTATCCTCTCTATTGCTAATACAAATCCACTTTCCTTCTACCCTAAATTTCTTAAACCTTTAGCATTTAAACTGGCCAAAATATTTTACCTGTTTTATGTTCGAACCTACTAGATCCTGCCTCTCACACCTGCCCTACAATGTCATTCTAAAAATAAACAATCACATCACTCAAGTCTTAAAGCTACAAGATAATGCATGATCAATTCAAAAGAGCGAGAATAAATAAAGCATTGCATTTGACAATCTGAATGTTTGAAGGGTTAATCAACCCTGAAAGAATAAATTGCAGAGTTGACTTGGCTGGGATTTCAAACCGTGTACATGTCTATTCCTCCCTGACACCTGATACCTGCTAATCAATTGTATGTATTAATTAACCAATGGTGTATCTTAATTAATCCTGTGTTAATTATTTAATCATATGCTCCAAGGTATGTCCACGTAAGCTACAAATCCATCCTTCAAGCCATACCATTATTCAGAATTATCAATAAATCTTTTGTTTTACCTTTTCTCTTTTTTCAATTTTAGCATATTTTCATAATGCTTTAGGAATGATCATTAGAATAAAAATTATATCCTTTTCCCTTATTTTCAAATTTATGTAGCTTTTCTTGGCTAAGTCAGTCAACCATGAAATCTGAATGGTTGATACCTATTTTGGCTGTCTAATCTCTGTAGAATATATTCTGAGTATATGTAATTACATATTGATTATGAAAAGTGATGTGGAAAGATAGCGACATTGATATTTCACCATTCCTGATAATAGTCTTTCTGTTAAATATTCTGATAACAACCAACTCCTCTCCCCACCCTAAACATTAACACATCAATGAAATGGTTATTTTACAAGTTTGGTGCCGGAACTTTCTCTCACACTTCTACATCAGTTTTCCTCCTTACATTATTTTGCTCTACTATTCTGGGTGAAATGTGGTTTCCTACTTTGTAGACAACTTGGCTTCTTTCGAATTATTTAGACCGGAACCGAGAGAATGGACTCACCCCTTTTGTAACCTTTCCTGGGCGAGTGAGGAGGATGCAGTTACTTACTATTCAGCTTGGGTGTCTGACGATCAACAGAGAAACAAAACAGGAGCCGTGAGGGAATTCCAGAAAATGACAGAATTGTGAAAGAATGTTTTGTAAATCCCTTAATGCAACGTCTGGGAGAGAGGAGTATTCAGGGATCGGAAGATATTGTAGCAGAGGGGTTGGAACTCTTAAATCCAGCAGACCTGAGATCTAGACATCACAGAAAAAATGCTGCAATATAAGAAACCAATCTTTTAGAGAAGTTACTGCCAAAATAGCATTTTGCCATACCATACAATTTGATATATATATATATATATGTCAAATAGTCCAACCCATGCTAGCATGGAAAGCGGATGTTAAACGATGATGATGATGATGTATATATATATATATGTGTGTGTGTATATGTGTGTGTGTGTGTGTATATATATATATATATATATATATTTATATATACTTTTATACCAAAAATTAGGCAAAAATCGATTTATATATATATATATATATATATATAAGTATACATATATATATATATGTGTGTACCTGGGCTGAGGTAGTGAGGCAAGACCTTCGAACATTGGCCTCACCGAGGCAATGACTTCTGACCGAGACCTTTGGAAATATGCTGTGCGTGAGAAGACCCGGCAAGCCAAGTGAGACCTAAATCCAAGGCCTCTGCCAGGGATGTAGCCAGCCCACTTATGCGTACCTTTCCTTCTTTGGACACTAAACTCCGCTTGCGAAGACCTGTTGAGGCAAGTGAAATCGAAACCGAACTAAATTCGACGTCGTCTCCTTCATTGGACACAAAACTCAGCTTGCGAAGACTTATTGGGGCAAGCGAAAGCAAAATCGGGATGGCACCTGTGCCCAGCGTCGCCTTTCTGGCACTTGTGCCCGTGGCATGTGTAATGGCCTTTCGAGCGAGATCATTGCCAGTGGCCCTGGACTGGCTCTTGTGCGGGTGGCACGTAAAATACACCATTTGAGCGTGGCCGTTGCTAGTACAGCTTGACTGGCCTTCGTGCGGGTGGCACGTAAAAGCACCTACTACACTCTCAGAGTGGTTGGTGTTAGGAAGGGCATCCAGCTGTAGAAACTCTGCCAAATCAGATTGGAGCCTGGTGTAGCCATCCGGTTTCACCAGTCCTCAGTCAAATCGTCCAACCCATGCTAGCATGGAAAGCGGACGTTAAACGATGATGATGATGATGATGATGTATAAATTTTGAAATCTGAAATCGAAACAAATCCGACGACTGGCACCCATGCCAACCTCTCCTTCATTGGATACTAAACTCTGCTTGCGAAGACCTGTTGGGGCAGGTGAAATCGAAATTGAAATTGAACCATATTCGATGACTGGCACCTGTGCCAGTGGAGCACTAACAGCACTGTCTGAGCGTGATCATTGCCAGAGCAGCTGTCTGGCTCCGTGCCAGTGGCCCATAAAAAGCACCATTTGAGCGTAATCGTTACCAGCGTCGCCTTCTAGGTGGTTTCAGGTAATGCTGAGTAAGTGCTATGGATAGACCATAATTAAGCTCCAGGTTCAGTGGTTATGTGAATAAGGAGTCCAACGTAGGTCATATATCAGTGTGTGAATATAAGGATTTACTTTTTGTAAATCCATTGTTTAGGCAGAATGGTATACATATAAGATTCCAATACCTTGTGAGTAAAATCCAATAGTCTTTAAGATTGGTCATTGCATTTGTAAATCCATTATTAAGATTCCAATACCCTATGAGTAAAATCCAACAGTCTTAGAAATTGGTCATTCCAAATACAGAGTTTATACACAGTGTTATTGGATTAAGGGTTCTAACCTTCTACATATATATATATATATATATATATATATATATATATATATATATATATATATATATATATTTATTTTATTTATCCCCCCTTTAAAGCCTAGCCAGGCTCACGGGCCCGATTTCCTGGTTTCTATGGCATATGTGTTCCCCCCAGCTGGACGGGATGCCAGTCCATCGCAGCATTAGTCAAGAAACAGGAAGAAAGTTGGGGTGAAAGAGTACAACAGGGGTCACCAACACCCCCTGCCAGAGCCCCGTACAGCTTTAGGTGTTTTCGCTCAATAAACACACACAACGCCCGGTCTGGGAATTGAAACCACGATCCTCCGACTGCAAGACCACTGCCCTAACCACTGGGCCATTGCGCCTCCACATGTATATAGATATATATATGTGTATATATAAAAATATATATATATATATATATATATTGATGTCTTATCAAAACTAGAAACAAAGATTCAAACAGAAAATTACACAACTGATAATTCTCGCAAACAGTGTTTTCATTGCATCATTTAATAGAAATAATTTATCGTTTCATGCAATAAAAACCAATGGTGATCAGTCTAATAATAGTCATTGATCTGTTTAGTCGTTGACAAACTGATTGTTCTTAGTCATTGATCTATGTGTTTTAGGTCTACTTATCCGTTTAGTGCACTTGATAATTTTTTGAAGCTGAACACTGAAGAATTTGGAAGCATGTTTGGGTGAAAATCTTCTTCAAATTGGGAAAAACTTGTATGGAAAATATTCTGATGTTGCAACAGGTCTGTAAGAAGGACTGTCCGAGCCATTTGCAATGTCATAAGTTCTAGTTTTTCAATTTGAGAATTTCTACCAATAAGACTTCCATGGCTACAAGCAAGGATCACATTGTAAAGAACATCCTGGGATCCATAAAAATCGTCCCCAGAAAAGTTTTGTAAGAAGGAGACATCTGTAACAGTTGTGTGCCATGATTTTAAAAGAAAAATTGACGATGCATCATTTTGTCAAATAATTTGTGTTCTGTCTGTTGAGTGATGACTAAAAAGAGAACTGAGTGATGGTCATTGAGGAAGGGTTTCATCAGGAAAATAAACTTTCTAAAAAATGTCATAACAGACGACAAAACAAGGTGAACATGATGGTGAAACGAAAAGGCAGGCATCACATTCAATTGGATGGTCATTGTTGGGAGCAAAACGAATTTGCCACTTAGATGTGAAGGTGGAGTTGATATTCTTGTTTCTGACTTTTAGGAAATTGTTCATCTTTCCTTTTATTTTTTACTTGTTTCAGTCATTAGGCTACGACCATGCTGGGGCATCACCTTGAAGCATTTTATTCAAATGAATCAAACCCAGTACTTATTTTTTGTTTTTTAAAGCCCAATATTTATTTTATCGGTCTTATTTGCTGAACTGCTAAGTTACATGGATGCAAACACACCAACACCGGTTGTCAAGCAGTGGTAGGGGAACAAACACAGAGATAAACACACACACACATGCATACATGATGGGCTTCTTTTAGTTTCTATCTGCCAAATCCACTCACAAGGCTTTGGTTGGCCCAAGGCTATAGCAGAAGACCTCCCAGCTGCCATGTAGTGGGACTGAACCCAGAACCATGTGGTTGGGAAGCAGACCTTTTACCTCTGTCTATGTTCAATAGAATATTCACTTGAATGTCCTGAAGTGTCCGAGAGTAAAAGTACAAAGGAAATAGGACCAAGGAATGTACCGAATGTTACAGAACGACAATGAAGCTGCTCACAAGTTTTTTGTGAGATTTTTGACAAATCATGTGGTGACATTCATCCATCACTCACTCCCTGCTCTGGGGATTTAAACCCATGCAAGAGCTACGTCTTTGTACAATAAAAGAGACCGAACAAAATCAATGGGGTTAGTGTACCAACCCTGGAAACATATCAGGTGGTATTGTTAAACTGAAGAACATGACTCAACAGTCAAAAGAATTATCTTGAAGGAGACAAGTTTGATTCAATCCTTAGTAAAGGAGAAAAAAAAAAAAACTATTTCTTAAACAATTATGGTTTCTTATTGGCCAGAGCTGTATGTATGGATGTCCATATGTATGTATGGATGTACATATGTATGCATTGCATGGGTATGGTCATGTGTTGTGTATGGATGAGGACAGCTGTGCGAAAAAGTGTCACACCCTAGCAGTAGTGGGAACCTGTGGGAGAGGTAGACCCAGGAAGACCTGGGAGGAGGTGGTGAAGCATGACTTTCAAACCTGGGTTCTCATTCCTAAGGTTTTTTTCGATGTTATTATTATTATTATTAGGAATGAGAACCCAGGTTTGAAATTTCCCCAAAATACCTGATGAAGGCTGGAGGGTATACCAGCTGAAACAACATGAGGACAAATATCCATCAAATGTAAATAATGTAAATAATTCCTCACCTCTTAAATATAGAACTGTATCAGAGATTTCTTCCTTACATTGGTAACAAAGCTTCTTTGTCTTGTTTAAGAAGTTTAAATTGCTAAAGTCATACCGTATTAAATGGGAAAAGATTTGCGAAGGTTTATCATATTCTATGTTTATTGGGTGATAAAGGGAACTTGTATGATAAAGGGAAGAGGTGAGCTGCGATTTAAAATATTCAGCTGAAAGATTCAGAAAGGACATCAACTGCTCCAGTATGGACTTGTGATGCTAATGGATGACACCTTTGGTAACCTTGGTAAAAGAAGACTTGGGAAGGGCTTAAATCCATAACAGGATGAGATGGCACAAGATCAAGAAATGCAATAATATGCTGTACTGGAGACATAGTGAATGGTAAAGCTATGATGACGAAGGTGGTTTATGTTGATGTGTATTTTGGTAAATTTTCAAATTACTAAAAATGGACAGCTCTAAGATATAATGGAATCTAACTAAGCAACCATTAAAAAAGGTATCATACATGGATGATGCAATATTTGTAATTTCAATGTTTCCTGACTTCACTTCAGTCTCCATTCTGTCCCATAGTTTAGTCATATTCAACAATAAGGTAACAGATGCATGGAGCTGAGCGGTTCTCAACCGTTTTTTTTTACCTATGGACCCTCTTTAATTCCTCTTTTACTCGATGGACCCTAACAGCCATTCAATGTTTAAAAAATTCCAACTTATAATTTTAGAATTAAACATTTTTAGGAATTGCATAAAAAAAATTCTAAGATATTTGATGTATTGAAGAAATATAAGCAATTTAATGAACACATTTTAATAAAAAGAAATCTGAAGTGGAACCCCGAAGGGCCATGTGGAGCCCAGTTGAGAACTAATGGTGTGACTCAACCAAACAACATCCCTGATCATGCTTTCCCGTTATCTGCCAATGCCTGAAGTTGTTACAACACAAAGATGGATCTTCATATCTATAGATCTATATGGATCTATCTATAGATGTGGATCTGTATGGATTATATGATAATCCATTGTTCTCTAATTAGAATTACTTCTTATTTAGTTTAAGTCCTGTAATAATTGTTTTGACAGTGGCAGACAATGTTATGTATCCGCTCCCACCACCACCCAGCACCATTCCTTGAACACAACGGTGATTACATAAGAGTATAATTACATTTACCGAATCAGAACTAGTTTCATTACTGAATACTAATTCTGATCTTATGTCTGAAAGAATTTGGAGAAATGATTATATCAGCCATGTCATCAGGAAAACGTAGAAAAGACAAAATAGACACAAACAACAAGAGGAAAACAACAACAACAATATTGATATCTCCTGGAGAAATGTTTTGTTTTTGAGGGGTTTTGTTTTTTTCTCTTTTCATATTCTTATATGACATATATGAACTTAACAGAGAAGAAAATTATGGAAATCTGTGAGAAGCTGAGTGGAAAGACATATTGCTTTCTCAAATAAACACACACACGTTATATGGAAGGCATTATACACTGTTTTAACAATAACTCTTAGTTGCTGGGGATTTTTTTAGTGGAATTCACTTTGTTGCAATTATTCAGACCAAAATTCTAGTTCATTTCCTGCTTGCATCTTTTCTACAGACATAGATCTGCAAGTGTCACATCATCTACATCAATCGCACCAGTCAGGAGAGTGAGGAGTGCCAGCATCTTTGGGCCGATCCTTTCCTCTCTTCTTATTGGAGAAATTAATAAAAAATGAATCTCGTGTATACACAATGAATCATCATCATTGAATGACTGCCCTCCCTGTTGAGAGATGGCAGCAACTATGGTTAGAGGAAACACTCGAACATTTTATGTCAAAGTGATTATCCTAATTAAAAGAAACTAATGAATTAAGAGTATTTTATAATTGTTGATTCTTAATAATGTCATATTCACCAACGACTGAGAGTGTAGCAGTTTGTTTCTACCCACAGTCCTGTTATGTTGGTTGTCTGAATTTCCCTACAATCATAGTGTTTCTTGTTTGCAAGTAAAACACAAAACACAGACACACAAATGAAAAATAAAAAAATAAAAAAACAGGAGGGAAAAGAAAAACAGATTTTTTAGCCTGAATATGAAGAATAAGACATTACAAGTGAAAAACAAAATGTCAGCCGTCTTGTCAGACCTATTACATTCATAAATTATTCAAAAATTCCTTATTTACTACTTTGCAACAACTAACATAAATTCAACCAATAATTACACACACACACACACACACACATATATATATATATATATGTATGTATATATGCACTTTTATGGTCTATGTTTTTGGCTAAAGACTTCAGTTTTATGTCTTGTCAGTGAAGTGACATTATTGGATGCAATGTATGTCACGAGTTAATATCGTTTCTATAATATTTATCACATTATTAAGTCTCTTTACTCTTTACACAGTAAATATTAATAATCAAAACACTAACTCACTGCTGTAATATTTAAGGAAATCATCTTGCTATGAAATTATTTGATTAGTTCCTCTTATGAACCATTGTCTCAACAGCCAAAACAATCTGAAATAATGCTTCCCCTTTCATAAAACACACATACAGCAGCATGAGCACACGCACGCACGCACACCTTAATGAAGTATTAACCTAAAGCAAATTATTCCCAGATAACAGGAGTCTGTAAGGCTGCTGGTACTCAGCATTAGCTTTGGTTTCATTAAGAGTTGTAATCTTTAATCTCTGACAAGAAATTGACCTCAAAACTTCAAGTTAAATGTTTGTCAATTGCAATGTTGTTGCTTCTGACTGTTATGAGAGAGAGAGAGAGACACACACATGGATGAGGAAGAGTTTTCCTTTAAGACATGGTGTATTGAAAACATGATTATGTTCCAGCTTTTCCTTTTTTAGATTAGCTTTCATTGGAGCCTGACGCAGCCTCCTGACTTGCCAGTCCTCAGTGAAACCATCCAACCCATGCCAGCATGCAAAGTGGACCTTAAACAATGATGATGATGATGATGTGTCCCTTACATATTTGAGGGCATTTGATTATCGCTATATTCCTCTTGTCAAACTAATCTTAAAGGTTTTCATTCATTCAGATTCCTCCTTGGTTGATCAAATGCTAGCACAAGAAGCGAACAGACACGTGGTCATTGTTGCTATTTGTGTAGAACACAATGAATATAGAGCTTTAGTATATAAAATTTGGATGGAATTGGAAGCCTCTGGTGTGAATGTTTCAACCGTATCAGAGAGAGAAAAAAAAAAGAACATTCTACATGTTTTGACACAGTAAGAAAACGGCATTTCATCCAATTTATTTAAAACATTATTGATGATGATTCCAGAAAATCAAAGAAGGTTATTGCCAATGAACTTTAGGTGTCAAAGTGGACATTCAATACGAGTCATGTGTGCTGAGGAGAGTCCAGTTCATGTCAGCAAAGAGAACTGTCTGGGCCATTCCAAACAGTTACTTAATCCTTTCGTTACTGTATTTCTGTTAAGATGCTCTGTGTTTCTTTCAATTAATTTTAAATATAACAAAGAATTTAGTAAAATAACTCTTTGTTATCATTAAGCTAGTGTTAGAAACATAAATTGTGATTAAGGTTTGGTGGAAAATTTTAATTCAAAACTTATGAAAACAAAACGTTTGTCCTCAAAGCCGGAAGTGGTTTCAACCAGGTTGGTAATGAAAGGTATAACAAGGTTAAAAACCCTCATAAACATGGTAAGCTTTGGTTCTTCTCTGATGAGAAAAACTCTTTGACCTAAACCAAAATTCTAACAGGAGAAATGACAGATGGTTATGTGCAGATCCTTCTGGTGTCCCCAGAGTGGTGCACAATAAACTTCCAGCAAGTTTATTGGTCTTAGGACGGTGAGTAATGAAAGTCACAGCATAACACCTCACATCTTTCCTGAGGGTCTCAGAATTAATGCTGCTGGATACGTGGAGGTGCTGGAGACAGTTGTTAAGCCCCATCTGGATGAAGTATGCAGTGGATGGCCATATATATTTCAACAAGGCTTGGCTCCTTTTCAGAAAACTCATGTAACCCAAGACAGGATATCAGATAATTGTTATAATCATAAAGCACCAAACCTATGGCCTCTAAACTCTCCAGATTTAAATCCCATTGGCTACAAAGTTTGGAGCATTGTTAAAAGGGAGACCAATTGACATCCTCCCAATACACTGAAGGCCACCACTGTCCAGGCAATGTCTGAAAGGAATAAGGGCCATTTTAGTGCCTGGCATTTCAATGATATTCATCCCACATAGAGGGAGTTACCAAAGCTGAAGGTAGGTTCAAAAAATAGGAGAAAAAGAAGAAGGGAAAAAGAAAAGGCTTCCAACTACTAAGAGTGGAATATTTGAGGGGGTAAGGTGGAGGTGGGTGGCTTTATGTTAGGTGCTGAAAAGCTAAAGTAAGATAGAGAAGAAAGCACAGGTATCTTGCTATAGAGAAAATACATGGCTGAAGGAGATTCAAAGGAAAGTAGTGATGGGGATGCTGCTACAAACTCACAAGATACAAGAGGATGAGCAAAAGAGAAGATACAAGCAAGGAGTCATGAGAGAGAGGATGAGAGTTGGGACATGGGAATGTCCCATGCTGATTCTGCTCTCAGGTGATTACAGTAGTTAAGTAGAACCATAAATGGGGGGAGAATGATAGGTATTAAGGGATGAGAATTGGAGTGAACCCTTGATGTGTCAGGTAAAGAGGAAGCTGAAACAAGGCCACGCACATAGAAGCATAACTGAATGGTTTTTGAATACCATTTTTGCTGTAATAAGTGGATCTTCTCAAACAAAATGCCAATCATATCAGTCCATTTTTATCTCCTCCAAGAGCTTAGCATCTTGAAATTGTCCCATGTCTTCCTGGGTTTCCCTCTTCCACAAGTTTCATCTACTTAAAGCAACTGGCACTTCTTTATTCAACCGTCTTCATCCAAAAGCATTAACTAACCAAACCAGTGCCATCTTCTCTCTTGCACACAACACCTGATTCCTCTTAAGTGCAACTTTTAATACCTTTGCACTTTGTTGTACCTGCATACAAACATTGCACATCCAACAGAGCATACAAGCTTCCTTCCTCTCTAATCTATGCATGTTCTCTGCATTCAAGGCCTACATCTCACTACCATGTAGCAATGTTGTTCATACACAGGCATCACATGGTCTGCCTTTCACTCAGGAAGAGAGAGAGAGCTCTCATTGCCAACAGAGGTAATAACTCTCTGAACTTTCTCTATCCAGCAACTACACTTTCTGTACGACCTTCTCTGCTGCTAATTAGATCACCCAGGTAGCAAAAATGATCTTCTTAGAGGTTTTGGTAAAGAGATATTAATAAAAGAAGTAACAGAGTGAAAAATGGACTGAGGTCCAACTAGTTGACTGACCTCTCAAAAGGTAGTGTCCCAGAAGATTTAACTGTCGAAAATTGCTTTGGCAAGAGACAAAATGAAAAACAGGTGAGAAGATATCCAACTGCACAACCCAAACAGAAATCCCAAATTCAAGGACCCCCTCAGATATTAAATGACAACAATTTGCTCTCTTCCAAATAATTACATTTATTTATTGTTTTTACTGGTTTTAGTCTTGAAGAGTTTATTCAATCACTAATTAATTAACTGTACTAATTATAATTAATTATACTTCTTTCACCAATCAAGGGATGATGTAAGTTATAGCAGATGTGGGCAGCAGTAGAACTCAATAAACAAAGAAATGTAATCAAACACCAGAAAAGTTTGGTTAGAGACCCACCAAGGTCTGCTTTTTACCCACCAAAGCCATCTTTTTGATTCTTAAAGAACCTTTTGTAGTCTCTTTCATTGTTATGTGATCCAGGAACAGTTTCACACAATAAGGGGCAAAAAACGAAATCTTGCTAACCTGATCTTAAATCTTTTGGCAGAAATTATTGAAGAGTTCTGATGAAACACACACACACATAAAGTGTGTGTGTGTGTTTTGAGGGTAACAAATTCTCATCTTTTGTTATTTTCATACAACTAGAGTAAATAAGCATTATTTTGATATTCACAAGAAAATAAAGAAAGAAATAATAATAACTCTGTTTCTGTTTAATTATTATAAATAATATCTTTTTCAATGCACAAGAAATCTGTGCTTAAGTATCAGCTTCTTATTACAAACCCTTCAAGCTCAAATTTTCTCCCCTCACAAACCGTTGCTGTTTTGTATGTCTTCATTGCAGATTCCGTACATAAACTTCTCAACGCCAAACAAACCAGACAACAGCAGATGCGCTGACTGTCACATTAGACAGAAAAACTACCAGACAGAAGCAACCCATTCTTTTTTCTCTCACAGAGGGCCTTATGAGATATGAATCAGATCAAACCACTACAAGGTGGAGCTGGAATGAATCTGACCGAGGGCTAAACATCTGCAAAGAACAACAAGAGCAACAATGGAAAAGTTCATGAATGTTAAATTAATTTGCAGTGCTTTCCTTCATTCATCCAGTGAAGAGAGAGAGAGATGCTCTTCCACATCTTTGGTACTATAAAGAAGTTTTCCGTGGCCCAAATACTGTAAGTTAACTATGTCTGCTATACCATAGAATGTGGCCTCAGACAAACTGAAATATGAAATACTTTCTGCATTTCGAAACTAATTTACTTCCAAGAATTTCCTCAACTCCTCCTGCCCCTCCTCCTCATGTTGTGGGTCTGCTTGAACAGATCTGACTGAAGTTAATCAACAACAGCAAACACAACAAATGTACCTTTTTTTTTTTTTTTTTTTTTCATTTGAACAGAATGATTATTGAATTCTCTGCATTCAAAATCATCTTATTTTTGGTTGTCTTGACAATGGCTGTGTATATTTGTAACTGTTTTATATATCTGTGTATACTGATATTTTTAGGAAAACATCGAAAACAGAGAAAAACAAAATAGTAATAATAATAATGAGTTTGTTAAAGAAGTCTGGAAGTGGACAGAAAATTAAATGCAAATGTTACTCCACATCTGATTATTAGATTAAAGGGAGAAACAAGC
>NC_068985.1:2516456-2527130 GCF_001194135.2 Octopus bimaculoides | reverse complement strand
CCCTTATCCCCTGTCGATATACATACATAAATAAATACATCTTTCAAAATATTCATCCATACTTACGGTATTTCGAAACAATTCACACCTCACACTTGCAATATCTCTACAATAACCGTCCCCTAAATTTAAGGCTCTGTGCTTATTATGTCAGAAATCAATATTCCAGTGGGAAATGAAAATAACTGTTTACCTAGTCTTAAGTTCTGATATCACCATTGGTATTGGTTCAAAGTCCTCATATTACAACTGTTATGGTCTTGTAAGTTTTCACATTGGTCAGTCTACATTACTCTGTATGGAACATACGACCGGCTTGTCTGACCCATATATATTTATAGGAAGTCAGAGAGTGACCAATGATTTCACATCCATGAAGCACTTAGCCTTACAGATGACTCATCAGACTCTAATGTCTGTGTGCTTCTTTTTCAGATGTACGATCTGCTAGCGATACACATCATCATCATCATCGTTTAATGTCCGTTTTCCATGCTGGCATGGTTGGATGGTTTGATTGAGGACTAGCAAACCAGGAGGCTGCACCAGGCTCCAATCTGATCTGCCAAGGTTTCTACAGCTGGATGCCTGTCCTAATGCCAACCACTCCAAGAGTCTAGTGGGTGCTTTGTATGTGACACCGGTACGGGAGCCAGTCAGGCAGCACTGGTAATGATCATGCTCGACTGGTGCTTTCTACGTGCCACTGGCATGGGTGCCAATCAGCTGGTACTGTCATTGACCATGACAATGACTTCACTTGCCTCAACAGGTCTTCACAAGCGCAGTTTATTGCCCAATGATCGAAGGGTACTCTTAAATGGGCTGGTTATGCTGCACTGGCATAGGCCACGGTTACGGTCTCACTTGGCTTGCCAGGTCTTCTCAAGCACAGCATATCTCCAAAGGTCTCAGCCATTTGTCTTCTCCGAGAGGCCCAATGTTTGAAGGTCGTGCTTCACCACCTCATCCCAGGTCTTCCTGGGTCTACCTCTTCCATAGGTTCCCTCTACTGCTAGGGTGTGACACTTTTTCACACAGCTCTCCTCATTCATACACAACACATGACCATAACAGTGCAGTCATCTCTCTTGCACACCACATCCGATGCTTCTTATGTCCAACATTTCTCTCAGGGTGCTTACACTCTGTCGTGTGTGCACACTGACATTACACATCCAGCTGAGCATACTAGCTTCATTCCTTGCAACCCTACGCATGTGTATGCTTATATTCTCCTCCCTGGATGGGACTCCAGTTCATCAGAGGATTACTCATTTTTAATAGCTGAGCAGACTGGAGCAATGTGAAATAGAGTGCTTTGCTCAAGGCCACAATGCACCAACCAGTCCAGCAACTGAAACCACAAAATCTTGTAGACATGAAACCAAAATTCTCACTACCAAAGCTACACACCTCCACAACTTTTGATATTCTTTAAATTTTTTCTTTTTCTACATTAGGCACAAGAGCCAAAATTTTTGGAGAGGGTGCCAGTTGATTAGACTGGCCCCAGTATGCAACTGGTACTTAATTTATCGACTCCAAAAGGATGAAAGTCAAATACTGCTAAGCATTTCGCCCGGCTTGCTAACGTTTCTACCAGCTTGCCGCCTTCCATAAGTTTTGATATTAGCAAACTGATGTTGGCTGCAAGTCATGACTCTACTTCTGCAACAGTGTTGTGCTCCTGGGTAAAAGCAACTCACTTCATTTTAACTGACTGAACAAAAATAACAAAGTTGGCTGGTGATTAGCGACAGGTAAGACACTGAACTGTAAAAGCCAATTCCTCTAACAAATGTAGAAACTCACCCCAGGACTTCAAAAAAATATCAATGTGAAATAGTACCCCCACCCACACACACACGCATTTATTTACTGCTTTCGGTCTTTGGACTGTGGCTATGCTGTGACACCATGCAGTCTTATTGTGTCTTCTCTATTTGCTATTTGTCAAACCAAGTTATGGGGCACAACGGACATCTCTCTCTCTCTCACACACACACACACACACACACACACACACACACACACACACACACACACACACACACACACACACACACACACACACACACACACACATGATGGCTTTCTGCAATTTCTGTCTTGTCTGTTCCACTCAAAGACATCGATCAACTAAATGTTGTAACAGAAGACATTCATCCAAAATGCTTTGCAGTCGGATGGAATGGAAACCAGAACATGTGATAGTAAAATTAATTTGGTAGCCACACATATCTGTTTTCATCATTTTCAACCTTTTTTTATGTGACGTTCTTAAGACAGGAGACTGGTTTGTGTAGTTGCTATAGCAACATGGAAGGGTCAGTTTGATTGACTTGGTCATACCGAATACAACTGCTGTTTCTGAATGAATTCAGAAATGGCTGCCTGTCAACAGCAACTTCAACAAATCTGATCATTTCATAGATGGTTAATCTTGGAAGAGACAAGGATTCTACATGGCTGTTCTATTTGAACAACTTACAACACAACCAAATTGCTCTGAAATGATGTCCATTATTTGCTCTCACAGCCCAGTGTAAGTGATTATCGATAAATGTAGATTCTGGAATGTAATGAGATGTTTGTTTGCTCCCAAACATACCATTTAAGGAGACCAAAGGCCAACGATGATAAGTCAATTCCATTTTTGGTATCTAACGAGGCAACAATTTTGGTTTCTTCCACACAGCCACAAATGCAGACATGAAAATCAAAATACACTGATGTCATCATCATCATCATCATTTAACGTCCGTCTTCCATGCTGGCATGGGTTGGATGGTTTGACTGGAGATTGGCAAGCCAGGAGGCTGCACCAGGCTCCAATCTGATCTGGCAATGTTTCTTCAGCTGGATGCCCATCCTAATGGCAACCCCTCCAAGAGTGTAGCAGGTGCTTTTTATGTGCCACCAGCATGGGAGCCAGTCATGCAGCACTGGCATTGGCCACAATTGGATGGTGCTTTATAGGTGCCGCTGGCACAGGAGCCAGTTGGGGCAGGAGTGGGGCTGGCATCGACCATGTTCGGATGGTGCTTTTTACGTGCCACTAAATCTGTTTTTATCAAATGAAAATCAGAAAATGTTGTTTATTATAAGATTTATTATAATGAAACCTGCTATTTGCATAAGACATATTCGACACAAGTCCTAGCTTCAATAAATTTCTTGAAGTATTTTGTCTTTTGAGAGATTCTGGTTTTTCAGCTGCCACATCACACCCTGACTAAAGCAAAATTGATGAGGTGCTTGCATGTCCCACTGGGTTTTTATTGTGTTGCTTTCTTGATGGTTCTATTGTGACAAGAAATTTTATCATCTTCAAGGGAAGACTTTCTTTTTCTTCAAAAATGTTTAAATCAGAACATGTCACTTAAAATAAAAAAGATTATTGTGACAGTCATATTTCTTGAAATCATACATTACTGCGAAGTCACTGTCACCAGTAAAATGAATCAATGAAACAACGAAAAAGTGATTCAACAATAGAGACTCTGCACACAATGTTCAACTTGCAAGGGATAGAAGCCAAATCTCCCTCAATCACACTTTACTATCTTAAAAAAAAAAGGGACACATTGGGTAATACAGTTCTCGATACACCTTCTGAGAAAAAGAAAGGGTTGACTTCCATTGAAATCTTTGACCACATATCCACTTTTACGGTGCTGGATTGGACCCTAAACAATAACTATTACTATACAACACATCAATAAACAGACTTGGTATGGTGTTTTAACCTGCTAGAAATAGCAGCCAAATCTTCAAAGGAAGAAGAAATTGGAAAATGTAATTGGATAAATACTCCATGTTTGAGTAAAAGACAGTATGGTCATAGCTGGAATGCATTTGATCCAAGATCTAATAGGTTACACTCAGGGCCAGCTCCTAAGGTTGCTGATACCCCAGGGCAAGCTGAACTTTAGCGTGTACAAACTGATGGTCGTGGGAATGTCCTTGTCATGCACTCCTTGGCACCCCCTAGCACATGGCACCCCAGGCAACCAAGTTGCCGGTACCTTTAGCCGGTCCTGATTACAACTGACCCAGGGAATAAATAATATAGAACTGAACAATATCAAGGTTTATCAAATTCATATATAATTTCAAAGGATACCCTACTCCTTCCTTATATACACATCTGTTTTAATCCAGACATAAACAATATGCAAATTCTGACCGTGATGTAGAAATCATTTAAATACATGCTGAGAGTTTCACAAAACCTGTATATTCTTTATCCACATAAGTCTACCAAGACTGACATCAAGTCTTATCTTTATTCACTCATCATTCTCATGTTTAGTAAGAATATATGTAAAAATAGTTTTACTTGGGAATTATTTACAAATCAAGACAAAGTCACCATTTTGAAACTCTGCTGTTAAGTCTTCAGCTAATTCTTTCTCCTTGCTCTGCATATTTTCCCCACAAAGTTTCTTTTCTACGAAATGGATTTAGTATGAAGAATAAAATCAATATTTTAATTAACAAATTTTCATCAATGCTCGTTCATTTAACCCTTCAGCATTCAGATTCCTCTGTCAAACGTATTATTTATTCACATCATTTTGAATTAATCCTGTATAATCTCGTAGCATCAAGATTTTGATGATGTGATTGTTCATTTTTTCAAAAATTATATTGTAGGACAGGTGCAGGACTCTGGATCAGGGTGATTTGAGCTGGATTATGGCCAGTAAAGGGTTAATAAGTCACAAGTTTAAATTCAAACTTTATTAGTATCAGCTTCATATATTTCTCCTTACAGATTAATTAAGTAATTAACCCTTACTGTTTCCTTTTGTGGGAGTCCATGTTTCCTTTGACTAAGTGTTTCATTTCTGGTTTCTGTGGCATGAAGCAGACTAGGCTAATATCTTCTGCCAGACAGGACAACCGATCAGATGTACTGTTTTTGCAGAGAAGAATTGAACTTAACACTGCAAACCAACAAAACTACTCATCCATTTCACAGTGTTGTTACTGCTTACAATCCATAACAATTCCTCTTTAGGAAATGGTAAATTCATCCGTAGAAATAACCATAGTCTCAATACTCTCCTGGTAACAGGATACAAACATATAGCGTAGTGGTTAAGAGCGCAGGCTACTAACCCCAAGATTGCGAGTTCAATTCCAGGCAGTGACCTGAATAATAATAATAACATCGAAAAATACCTTAGGAATGAGAGCCCAGGTTCGAAATTTCCCTAAGACATCTGATTAAGGCTGGAGGGTATATCAACCGAAATGTGTTAACAAGAAACAAGATGAGGATAAATATCCATCAAATGTAAATAATGTAGAATACAAACTTGTTCCCTGGTTCTGTTACTGATTTCGATCTCCATGCCTGTTAATCTGATACCAGCAATAAACTAAAACACCAAAAAATTACATGATGTCCTCATATAACTGAAGACCCTTATTAAAAGTATAAAAAAAAGGGGGGAAAAGATATAAAGATATTACGAATACTACTTTACTACCATACTTGCTTAGGACAATAAAATATGTCCAAATTTAAATGCAAATACATAAAATATACATCTCCGCAGATGTACTACAATGAAGGTAGCTTTGGTTTGGGTAATTTCCATTACTTTTATGGCCAGTGTGATCAAGGCTAATTTGAATTTTGTGATTAAAAATAAAATATTAATGAATCTTGTTTTTATGACTTGTCCACTTTATATATAATGCAACATATCTTTGTTCCGTAGTGTATTTTATTTTTTCTCTGTTGGAGGTCATCATTTTTACAAAAGCAGGATTTCCTGGTTTTGTCCATTTATCTATCATGCCGCCATCTCACTGTTTCATCTTTTCGTTTCAAAGTCATTTTCTAGCCCTTGCCCTTTCACTATTCAAAGGTTGCTTATTAATTTTTATGCTTCCATTTTCCTTTCTTGTTTATTTTTGATTATTTGCCAAATTCGACATCAGACAAGTTCTCTCAGTCGTCGGCTGACTAGCTTCTATGCTAGCTTGTCTGTAGTAGATGCAGTTTTTGTAGATGTAGTTGTTGTGGATATAGATATGCATGTTATTATAGATGTGGTTGTTGTGAACATAGATATAGGGATTCTAGATGTGGTTGTTGTGAATAAAAAATGTCATTGTGAAAATAAAGACGATTGTAGTGAAATAAATTATTGTGATATAGGTTTGGTTGTTCTTGTAGAAGTGATTAGTTTTTTTAATTATGTCTCTTAGGTTATTCAAATCTTGTTGGAACTAATTTTGCTTTTCATATTCTGGGGTTACAAAATCTGTACCAGTTAAGTTTTGAGTTTCACTGAACTAACTGCAACCTCCTCTTAGAGTTAGAAATCCTTTTTTATTGTCATCGTCATCATCATCATCATCTCATTGTGTGAAAGATTCATTTTCCTTCTCTCTTTGGGAGAAGCATTACAAATGAAATTTCCTTTGAAAGAATTATAGTTACCTAAGGAAAACCAGGAGTAGACAGAAAAACGATCTGTTTGACAATTGTTTAAAATTTTATTTAGCACATTACATTTTCACATTGAAATGGCTACCAAACAAACACCACAAAACTGAATGCTAGAACAACAATAACAAAATTAAATTTTAAAAAAATCTAAGATAATTCTTTAAAATGGAAACATTCAACCAAATGAACAAGAAAGTTAAGTGAACAGCTTAGTGAATGATGTTTGATACAAAAATACCCTCAACACTTGAATAAAGTAGTTTTGAATATAGTAACAATGGTAACAGCATGAACAACAATAGTGAATCAAATATTATAGTCTGTACATAGAGTGCTTTCTGTTAAAATGAACAGTCCCTTTAATACAGACTCAATCGGAACAGAAGATTTAGATCCACCATTGTTACAAGAAAGAAAAGAAAATGTAGGAGAATCTTGTAAAGCTGGACACGTTTCTTTGCCACAGGGGTTTATATCCAGGAGGGAGCAAAAAAAAAAAAATTATATATCTTTGCTTATGAAAAGATGGAAGTAGACAAAATTTTGGCTCATATCAAGGAATTCAACAGATTTTCCAGGACGTAGGAAAAGTTCTTTCAATTAAAAATGCAAAAATTATGGCCCTTAAAACAAAAGATGCAGCCCCAAAATGCAAGGTGAGATTGTCAGACCTCTCTATATATTTGATCTCCAATATATTCGTCTGAGAAACAGGAAAATGACTTTAAGGGTTATCAGAAATGATGTAAGTCTGCAACTAGTCATGAGTTTTGTGTTGCTGTGTGGGTGAATAGTGAAAGTAGAGTTAAGGACACCCAAAGGTCACAGTGCCACACCAGGAATGTGCCTAGCAGGAGGCACCAAGACAAAGGGCTGGAGATTAATGATACGGAGCAGAAAGCCTGGTTGTTACCTTTGTTAGAGTTAAAAACTCCAAGCTGAATACACAGAACTGGAAATGTCAACTGCGATGGTGAAAAGAACAAACTTCTGTGTCCAGAGCAGTTCTAACCAAAACACTGTGGATGGCGAGTGAAATATCTTTATGCTCAGAGTCAGAAATAGATGAGCAAACAACTTGTCCTCTAAATGCATCGACCTATATAGTAAGATAACTTTCACTGAGTGATGAGGAAGAAATAATTATTACATATGAAAATTTACAAATGATTGGTGAAGATAGGAAAGATAAAAATATTAAAGAAAAAGAAAACTAGTTGCTAAAGGATAATTTGGAGAAAAGTTTTTACTGATATGTCTGTAAAAAGTAATGCCATGGAGAGAGAAAAAAGACAAAGAGAAAACAATATCAGAGTGTAAGAAAAAAAAGTATTATCTCAGTGAATTGAAATTAGTTTTCTGTAGCTGAAATCTTCATTAATAAAAGAAACTTGAAACCACATTTTGATAAAAAGTATGTTAAAATTAGAATCTTTGAGAATTTTCTTGGAAACATAGACGTCTTTTTGCAAAAGCTACAAACTCTAAGCTAATTAATAAGCAGCTTTATTATAGTATAGATATGTGGGTGCATGTATCATGTATGTATATATTATAATAAATGCGAAAACTAATTTCTGTGTGTCAGTGTGTCACACTTAGACCCCCCTCTCTCACTATTCAATGACTATTCCTCATGATGAGGTGGGAGTAATAGAAGGCAGAGACAGTGAGGGCAGTGACAAGAGAGAGAGAAAGAGAGAGAGAGAAAGAAAGAGAGGGAGAGAAGAGAGAGACAAAAAATTTAGGGAGAGTTGATGATGTTTTATTAGAAGTAGTAGTAGTAATAGTACTGATGGTAGCAGTGGGAGTAATAATAAGAGAGAGAGAGAAAGAGTGGGTATGTGAGAGAAAGAGGGAAATGATGTATAACTTTGTTTAACCATGGCTATTTGACAGAAATTCCTGTCACCAGCATACTGAATATCATTTTTGTTTTATATCTTGCTTTCTTTAATGCATGTAGACACACACACACACACACACACATAAAATGCACTTTAACTGAAATAAAGTTTCCCCAAAATTAAACAAATCTAATATAATAAATGTGAATGTCAGTGTGTCACAGTTTTTCTTAAAGATTCTAATTTTCTTTAAGAAGACCTCGGATGAAGTGGTGAAGCATGACCTTTGAACATTGGGCCTTACCGAGGCAATGACTAGTGACCGGGACCTTTGGAGATATGCTGTGCTTGAGAAGACCTGACAAGCCAAGTGAGACCATAGCCCGTGGCCTATGCCAGTGGGTGTAACCAACCCACTTATAAATATCCCTCATTCATTAGACAATAAACCTTGCTTGTGAAGACATATTGAGGCAAGTGAAATCAAAATCAAAATTAAAATTGCTGACATGGCCGAAGACAGTACTGCATGATTGGCAATTGTGCCAGTGGAATGTTAAAGGCACATCCGAATGTGGGGTATAACCGGCCCACTAATGAGTGCACCTCATTCATTGGACAATGAACTTTGCTTGCAAAGACAAATTGAGGCAAGTGTATACAAATCAAAATTGCTGACGTGGCCGATGACAGTACCACCTGATTGGCACTCGTGCCAGTGGAACATTAAAAGAAGCATATCCAAGTGTGATCGTTGCCAGGGCCATGGATTGACTCCTGTGCCAGTGATGCATGAAAAGAACCATTCGAGCGTGATCGTTGCTAGCATCGCCTTGCCAGCACATGTGCCAGTGGCACGTGAAAAGCAACATTCGAGTGTGGTCATTGCCAGTGCTGCCAGACTGGTTCCCATGCAGGTGGCACATAAAAATACCTTTTGAGCGTCGTTGTTGCCATAACCGCCTGATGGTGACACGTAAAAGCACCCACAACACTCGTGGATTGGTTGGCATTAGGAAGGGCATCCAGCTGTAGAAACTTTGCCAGATCAGATTGAGCCTAGTGCAGCCTCTGGTTCACCAGTCCTCAGTCAAACTGCATGGAAGTGGACGTTAAACGATGATGATGGTGATTTACATTTGATGGATATTTATCCTCGTTTTGTTTGTTGTTAATGCAACGTTTTGTCTGATGCACTCTCCAGCCTTTGTTGCTCCATATGGCATAATGGTTAAGAGCGCGGGCTACTAACCACAAGATTCTGAGTTTGATTCCAGGCAGTGACCTAAATAATAATAATAATAACAACAACAAAAACATCGGAAAAATATCTTAGTAATGAGAACGCAGGTTCGAAATTTCTCCAAGACACTTGATGAAGGCTGGAGGTTATATCCGCCAAAACGTTGTGTTAACAACAAATAAGATGAGGACAAATATTCATCAAATGTAAATATGTAAATATATTTCAGATATTCTCATTTTAAAAATCATCTCTGGCTAATTGTTGAGAGGATATTGATGTTGCCTTGTTGTTGTTGTTGTTGTTGTTATTATTATTATTATATTATTATTATATAAAATTGTTTTGTTAAGGCAATGAGCTTAGGTGAGTCAGCAGAGCATAAAAAACTAGGGTTTGTGGTATTTATTCTCTCCTAGATTTTAATTTCAAATCCCACTTGAGGCTAACTTTGCTTTACATCCTTCTGTGGTTGATAAAATAGAGGATCAAACAATTATTGGGATTGGTTGTATTAACTCTGTCCCCTAAAATTTCCTGGACTTGAAACTAAATCAGAATCCTAAATCACAAACTATTGTTGTAACAAGAGTTGTTCCGCAGAAACGAAGGCAGTGGAGTTAGTCGACATGTTGAAATATTGCAGACAAAATAGAATCGAGTATTTATTGCAGCCTCTTTATTTTCCCCTCTGAGCTTAACATCAACTCAACAGGTTTAGGGGTCAATTCAATTAAATAATCTTTCAAATTTGTGAATGTAAGGAATCGTCAATTATTATTATTTGATCTAAAGTTGGATAATACAGTCCAAAATACATTATGGTCATTTGGATAAATGACCACATTACAACTATGGCTATTTATTTTTGTTATGTCCTCGACCAAAGCACATAATTCTTGTGTTGTTGGTCTGCTTCAGTGATAAATAGGTTTCATTCTTACTTTCTGTTTAGCTGAAAGAATGACAACCATTTTGCGAAATAACTGTTCCATGAATAAATATTCAGCTGGACAAATTTGTCAAAGCAACCTCAGCCATGAATGGGGAGAGAGAGGGGGGAGAGGGAGAGGGAGAGGGAGAGAGGGGGAGAGGGAGAGAGAGGAGGG
>NC_068985.1:2512613-2516421 GCF_001194135.2 Octopus bimaculoides | reverse complement strand
AGGGAGAGAGGGAGAGGGGGAGAGGGAGAGAGAATATATTCCACAACCATTTTGATTTGCTAAGGCTAGGAATTGTTGATGTTTAATAAAATTGCTGTTGAGCCACACGAGGCTTTAGAAGGCAAAGGGGAGACAACCAAACAGCCATAGTAGTGAGATAAAAATTTGTACTTTACAGTGGAGATAATGTTGTGTCCAGAACCAAAACATCTGAGACTCTCCATATGAAGTAGTTATTGGTTATACCCAAGTAACTCCTATCATCAAAGAGTCATGACTATTTTCATTTATCTTTCATGCATAATGTATCTAGGACCATATTATTCAATGAGTCCTTCCATTTCTAAAGTAGTGACATGTGATTTGAGGGAACATTCATTACTATTTCTTGTAGGTCAAGCTTTCTCATTGGCTCATCTTTGCTTTAAGTAGAGATGTTTGTTATGATCCATTGCTCAACAGCTGAGTCAATTGACTCAGCTGACAAATCACTCAAGTTGTATTCTTCTTGTGACAAACTGAAATCAAGTAATGAGGAAGTGACTTTTTTGCTTCTTCTACATGTCATAGAAAACTGGAGGAGATATGTACCATTCCACCATCGTTATGGGGCCTTTTAGAAAGGGTTTATTTAGTTTCTAACCATTAATTCCACTTGATCTTATTTAGTGTTCCACAAGAAACTCCAGAAGCTTTATCTGAAGTCAGTTGTGAAGACTTTGAAGCTTTCCCCAGACTGGTCAGTTTTTCAATTGAGTTTCTTTCTGCACTGTCTTTGAATCTCAGTCTAGGTCTTCCATGATGTCAGTTCTATATTTAAGAGATTTAAGAATTATGTACATTATTTACATTTGATGGATATTTGTCCTCATCTTGTTTGTTGTTAACACAACATTTCAGCTGATACACCCTCCAGCCTTCATCAGGTGTCTTGGGGAAATTTCGAACCTGGCTTCTCATTCCTGAGGTATTTTTCGATGTTATTTTTCTTTTGTATTGGTCATTTTATTTACCATATAACTGCTTGCAAAGTTATGAAGTGAAACTAGCTTTTGCAACTGGTTCAGTACAAAATCAATGTTGTCCAGCAGGCAAGGACAGACCAAAAGATGCTAGCATCAGTGTCATACTGTAGTGACTGGCCAGATGATAAGCTTGTTTATCATTGGGTGATGCTACAGATCACCATCTAGGAGTGGTCTAGCATAGACATATGTACACATTATTGGGAGGCCATTGACTGAGTTCCCCCACTCTTTGTTTGGTTCTGTTTCTCATCTCACAGGTTATCTTAAACCACCCTCCTCACCAAGCAATCCCAATGCGGTTGCCAGTAAAGTTGCTGACATCCTGACCATGTGATAGGTTGTACTGGCTTACCAGAAGCCTAATGACAACCTTAGTCTCATATTGTCAACTGGTATGACCATTTATTTCTATTTATTGTTTTTAAACCCACCTCCATTTTTTTTCTGATGCTGGCTTTGATCAGATAAGATTCCTTGAAATGGAGAACCTCCCTGATATTGACCCTCGTTTTTCACTTAAAATATTTTATCCCACATCTCAAGATGTAAATCTGCTGTCAGATATTTTGCTTAAAAGAGGACATCACATTATCATAATTTCTGAAAAAATGTCACCTCAAGAACTTACAGAAATGAACCATACTCTCTCTCTCACACACACACACACACACATACAGGGCTTCCATATAGTGTCCATCTACTAAATATCTTTCACAATGCACCAGTTAGCTCAAAGCTATTGTAAATGGCAATTAGCAATCATGAGGCTTTTATGTAACTGGATTTTCTACGATTTACGGAAGAGGGTGCCAGAGTTTGTGGTAAATGGACAGCAAAAGTGAGATAGACCAAGGAAAATGTGGAGGGGACAGGTGGAGGAGATTTGGAGGGTTGGCTCGAAAAGGGAGGCTGTCCAAAACCAGGCAAGCTAGCGAAATGGTGTGAGAGCGGTTGCTATAGCATTGAGGTAGATCCAGCCACCCCTGTTAATGGGGACAAAACTCGGATTGAAAATGATGGATGATGAATTAGTGAAGGTGCCACACGAGAGGATCAGACCCCAAACCACAAGACAGTATTGCAAGCTTCCTAAGAATGTAATTTTGGTTTATATTTTAGCTGTGTCAGGGTGTTGTGTGCACAACAGTAATAAGAGTCAGACCAGGAGGACAACACAGGAAGTTTAGTTTGACAAGATGCACGTTTAAAACCTTAGACTGTGGCCATGTTAGTCAAATGAATCAACCAGAGTACTTCATCATTTTCTTTTTAGAGGCTGTTTTTTATTCTGTTGGTTTCTTTTGCTGAACCACTAAGTTATGGGGATGTAAATGCACCAGTTGTCAAGTAGTGGTGGGAGACACACATAGACACATGACAGGCTTCTTTCAGTCTCTCTACTAAATCCATTCACAAGGGTTTGGTTGGCCTGAAGCTATAGCAGAAAGCACTTCTCCAAGGTGCCACACAGTGGGACTGAACTCAGAACTACCTGCTCAGGAAACAAGCTCCTTACCACATAGCCACGCCTGATGAACAGTATTTTTGTATGACACATTTAACAGGTTTTACGAAATTAGTATTAATGAGGTTGGCATCATTTACCATCTCCTCCATACCCACTTCTCACAAATAAAGGAAGAAAGCAAGAAAATATTTGCTGGAGTGGGATGTACTTAATAATTTGTCAGTGCCAAAACATCCCACATTAAAACACTGCTGTCATTTCAAAGCCTCCAGTCCTTTTCATTAGCACAACAAATAATTTCAGAATTGGTGACGCTTTTACAAAAAAACTGCTGCCTCTAACCACAGTTTGTTTTTGTTTTTGTTTTTTTTTTTATATTTACTGCTGGCTTATAGCTTCCTCGCATCCCCATGGGGTGGAGAGATGCTGCTGTTTGTTCTGACGGCAACACAATGTTGCTTGACCGCACTATAACTGCCACGGATGTTTTCCAGATTCAACCATAAATCTTCACGAAGATTAAGATGTTTTGATAAAAACTACCTTATCATAAATATGTTGATTTATGGATTAACCCTATAGCCAAGAGAATAATGATTGGCCTGGCAATGTTAAAGAAACCAGATTGGCAGCGACAAGTAAATGGCTGTTATTAAAAGCCAACAAAGAGATAAATGGTGAGATAGCAAACATATTTATTAGAAACATAATGTTATTAATAGTTAATAGTACAGTAAAAGAGAGTCTTTCTCTTTTTTTTCTTTTTTTCTTGTGTTACATGTAAATCTACAATTAGACAAAGTTAGTCATTTTGCTCATGGAAAATATCAAAATATGCATTTTCTTCTTTTTTTTTTTTCTATTAATAATGCTTGAAAATGATGATGTTTTCAAATGCTGGCATTATGTCATTTCCTTGGATCATTACCGAAACACAACTTGTCTAAAAGGTCAACTAACAGCCATATCAAGTGAGAGAAAGAATTGTAAAGATTAACAAGACATCTTTCAGTAGACATTCATTATTTCAAACAGAAGAATACGGTGCCCTTAATGGATAATCTAATTAACAACCAGCTGCCTTCACTTATACAATGCTGCTGCTCTTATTACAGTTTTGGGATCAACACTAGCATTATACTTTCCCCATAATGCTATAATTATGTTAATTAACCATTTACAGAGTTTAGGGAGTTATATCTGCTTTGTAAGAATCAGAACAACATAAACAAAGAGTACATACTCTCAAGAATGCAAAGAACATTCTTAGGAATGTGAACTCTTGGAATTCTGAGAAAAAAAAAAAAAATTT
>NC_068985.1:2510512-2512486 GCF_001194135.2 Octopus bimaculoides | reverse complement strand
CAGAGTGGGTCAATGGCATGTATTTGAGCATCATAGACAAATGCAGGTCTATCAAATACCATACAATATAAATACTTGATTTATTAAAGTTATTTCTGCCTTTAGCAGATGTGTCTCAATTACTAAATGATAATTAAAATGAGTTCCATATGGGAAGGGGAGACAATCTCATGAATCAAAAATTCTCCAGAGTTGACATGTCATGAAGAAATGAACAGGATTATTGTCTGGAGATGAGAGGACAGTTGATAAAAATATAGATACATATAAGTATACATACATGTGTGAATGCATTCACACACACACACACACACCAATTGGTTTAGATCTTGTCAATCATGTTCACTAGCTCAGCAGCTTCCAGTATGTAATTGGCTAGCAGTGTACATTGTAGGAACAGTATAAATTAATATTTTCCCTTTTTTATAATCCAATCAGAAGATTAAATAACTTTTCCAATCGTTTAATGATATCAGATATTCTGCAACTCCACCTTCAGTAGCAATGTTAGTCATGCATGCCATACAGTAAAGAAATATAATAAAAGAAAATAAATGGACAATGATAGTTCAATATATGTTACAAAGGTCTCGGAAGCATGGTGGTTTATTAGTAACTGACGTACCATACAATCAGAAACCACCTGTTATTTCATCAGGCATCCTGAACCACCAACAGACAAAGATCAGCCGCTCAGAGAATTGATCCATGGGAAACCTAAGAAGGATTACACTTTGACCATATCAAAGGAGTGATTGAAAAGGAACTCAGCCAATGAAACATTGTTAATCTAGTATCATCAACTCAGTCTGAAAAATACTGTAATATACCAATAATGAATAAATCACCATAGCATTATAGTATTGAATCATTTGTAGTTTGTAGTTAACTGTTATTGTCTATTCATCTTTTATGGTTTTACGCACACACATACACACACACACATATATATATATAGAAAAAGTAAGTTGAAAATGCACTTGGAATCTTTTAGATGGTTTATTTTTAAAGGCTTAACTGGCTTCACAGATTTTTTCTGATTTTCAAAACCTAGAAAGATGTGGGGCTATGCTGCAACTGTCTTGTAAGGCAGCTGAGGTAGAGCAACTGTGAAACCAGCTAACTCTTTGAAAATAAACATCTAAAAGACTCCAAGTGCATTTTCAACTTCTTTTTCTATATTTCTACCTGTGTGGAATAAAACAACTGTTTTATATGTGTGTGTGTGTGTGTGTATATATATATTCGAGTGTGGTCATTGCCAGTGCTGCCGGACTGGCTCCTGTGCAGGTAGCACGTAAAAAATACCTTTTGAGTGTGGTTGTTGCCAGAACACCCTGACTGGCCGTCGTGCCGGTGGCACATAAAAGCACCCACTACATTCTCAGAGTGGTTGACATTAGGAAGGGAATCCAGTTGTAGAAACTTTGCCAGATCAGATTGAGCCTGGTGCAGCCTTCTGGCTCACTAGTCCTCAGTCAAACCATCCAACCCATGCCAGCATGGAAAGCAGATGCTAAACGACGATGATATATATATATATATATATATATATATATATATATATATTCCTTTACTTGTTTCAGTCATTTGACTGCAGCCATGCTGCAGCACTGCCTTTAGTCAAACAAATCAACCCCAGGACTTATTCTTTGTAAGCCTAGTACTTATTTTATCAGTCTCTTTTGCTGATCCACTAAGTTACTGGGATGTAAACACATCAGCATTGGTTGTCAAGTGATGGTGGGGGGACAAACACAGACACACAGGCACACACACTCACACATATATATGACGGGCTTCTTTCAGTTTCCGTCTACCAAATCCGCTCACAAGGCTTTGGTCAGCCCGAGGCTATAGTAGAAGACACTTTCCCAAGGTGCCACACAGTGGGAATGAGACCAGAACCATGTGATTGGGAAGCAAGCTTCTTACCACACAGCCACTTCTGTGCCTATATATATATATATATAT
>NC_068985.1:2503500-2510460 GCF_001194135.2 Octopus bimaculoides | reverse complement strand
CAACTGAGAAACTCCATATTGAGACAAAGCGAATTATGGGAAACCTATTTTACTTTGTTAATCAGTTCATATCATAAAAAGAGAGTAATATATAATATTAATAAAAGGGTTTATTTAGATAACTTTTTATTCTTTTATTTGACTATGGCCATGCTAGAGCACCACCTTTAGCCGAACAAATCGACCCCAGGACTTTTTCTTTGTAAGCATTGTACTTATTCTATCAGTCTCTTTTGCCAAACTGCTAAGTTATGGGGACATAAACACACCAAACAACTTTGCCAATGAGGTAAAGTATTTTTTTAAAATGCAAAGTGGTTTACATGTTATTTCAGATAAAAGACAATAAATTAAACATTATACAAGAAACAAACATATGATACATTCATTATGAAAGAACGAAATAAAACTATGAAAAGCCAGACAAAACAAATTAACCAATATTAATAATTTGGGTCTTGAAATTCTGAACAGATATGGATGAACAGATTGACCAAAACCACCACTACAACTAAAATGTCCTATGTTTAATTTAAAAGACCAGAAACCAAATTTTGATATTAATCCACCGATTAGACTAAGTCAGATGTAGGTAGATTAGGTAAAAAAATTATTAATCAACAGCAGAATACCTAAAATGAAAACATACATTAAACTTGCACTTTGAAAAAATATGGATGAAGTATTGAACTGGTTTAGAATTTAAATGATAAATCTAATACTTACTTCTGCCAATTCTACACAGAAAGCTACCATTCATCAGTTTTGCTGATGCTTTTAAAACAAAATCCTGATTTTTGTAGGTAAAATTACTGAGCTTACACAGATGGAATTAATATAATTCTTACTGCTTGAAAAACATTAATTCCTTTTCAGAATGATTTGTGGATTAGAAATTCAAGAATGGATTTATTTCATATTACCATGGGATCATCTGATGCTGAAGAAGCAACAAATTTGGTTGGAATATACTTATTTCATCAGTTAAAGGAATTATTTAGTGATAAAGGAGGCAGTTTATATACAGATGATGTTCCCTTAATTGTTTCTAATTATACACCTTCAGAACTTGAGGAATTCAGCAAAAGGTTACATAAATTCTTTCAAGAATTTAAATTTATCATTCAAAAGTCAACTTTCTGGATATTATATTGGATCTTCCATCCAGACTTTACCATCCTTTTTATATTGTGAATGAAAACATGCACTATATTCATACATTGTCTAACCACCCCAAAAGCAGACAGGTGGATAGATCACCTTACATATGGCAAGTAACCTGGAACAAGCCTTGTTGCTGGGAGTTATAGTCCATTGCACTGTGAGTGCTTTCGAATCAAAGATTCTTTATCAGACTTTCTTATTTCCAAAACATTGGCTAGCGCCAATTAATACTCCTGGAAGCAGTAAATGTATTTCTGTACAGGCTTGGTACTTTTCTCCTAATGAAGTGAGCCTCTGTAGTTCTGAAGTTGATGGCATCCATCCCCATTAATAGTATCCAGGTGAAAAAACCTCTTTACAATATTGCTGGTGTTGGAATACAGTGCTGGGTGGTGTGGCCTTGTACAAATGCTCCTTAATCCTTTGGTGAAGTTGTCTTTGGTTGATCCTATGTATGTTGCTCCATAGGAACATGTCATCTGGTAAACTGCATTTGATCTTAAACACAGCCGGATGCTGTCTATTGGTTAGATCATTCTGGTTAGTCATTGATTTAGGGGGCATGCATCCAGAGTGTCATCGTTGTTGTTGTGCGAGGGGCTCTGTTGCATGATTCTAACACAGAGGTCAGATCTTCTGACACTGGTTTTTAAATTATTTTCTGTTGCTCCTTCATAACATGGGAAAGCAATGCAGACCCAAGTTTATTCTTCCCCCATTTCTTCTTTCTGTCATTCTTCTCTGTTTATATTGTTAAGTCTGTCACTTCTTCAGTCTCAATGGTACCAGTCCAGTCATTGCCATTGTTGTAGCAGTGGTTGCTGATGTCACTGGTTTGTTGGCCATTCTCAGCACCAGCTCTGCTGCTATACGTCCATCTGGTGTCAAGATTTGTTGATTTGTAAGTCTGTGACCTGTGATAGTGACTGTTGTTGGTGTGGACTTTGCTGTTCTATTTGGCCTCATGTGCAGGCCCCTCACAGCATCCACATACCTGTCTGCTTATTGTATCATGCACTTTCTCTATGAAACATTACTTGTGTCCCCTTAGATACAGAACCTTATTGGAATCCGTCCGTACTAAGTTCTCTCTCCAGCTTCGTCACACCTGCTTATGTGGCAGTTGAGTTTGTTAACGGCCACATACATCAGTATTTTTGGATGTGCTGTATCTGAGAGGAGAAATGTCTTTCTTTGTCTTTTTCTCAAAGAACTGGATTATCATCAGCCTCAGGGCACAACAACACCAGTTACTAGCAGGGGAGTTACTAGTAGGGGATGCTGTCAATCTCAGAATTACAGAGGCACATTTCATTAGGAGACAAAAACCAAACCTGAACCAACATAATGAGCTAGAAGAATAGAAAGACATTTATTGCTTCCACGAATATTAATCAACAGAAGCCAACATTAAGAAAACCAGGAAGTCTGATGAAGAATCTTTAATTCGAAAGTGATCACAATGAAATGAACTACAACACCCAGCAGCAAGGCTCACTCTAGGTTACATGCCATATGCAGGATAATCTATCTTCCTATCTTCCTATCTATTTTTATATCCAAAAACCTATTATAGAAAATTAAACCTCCATTGACATTCTTGTACTTTGCTACATTCTATCTTCTTTTAAAGTCTTTCTTAACTTCTCCTACTAATGGCATTATCCTGTTATCTTACTAGCCATCTAACTATACACACAGAGATAAGTGTAGAAATATATACATATGTATATATGCATATATATGTGTGTGATATATATTTGTATGTATGTATGCCTACAAATATGTATTTGTATACATTTTACATGTGTATGTATATATACACATATATAGGTATATTATACATCCATCCATGTGTGTGCATGTCTAAGTTGGTATACCAGCATGAGAGAGAGAGAGAGAGACAGAGACAGACAGACAGACAGACAGAGAAAAGCACACACATTATTGTCATTCATATATATGTATATATATATATATATATATATATATATATATATATATATATATATATATATATATACATATATAATCCTCATACACATAGTATTCCCAAAATTTGAAATTACAAGTTTTACAATCTCCTCCGCTGCCTCACCAATGCTTGTTACCATTTATTCCCCCACCCCACCCCACCGTATGTGCCACTCCCACCACCTTCCTATCTCTCTATTCCCGCACAGACTGCCATTCCACTCACAAATCTTGTTACATATTTCTGATCAATTCACACCATATTAAACCAAACTGGCCTGACCTTCTCAAAACCAATCTCTCCTACTATGTATGTGTAGTTTTGTCTTGTCTTTATATATTTTGTTTTTTCCAAAGAAGTTCCTTTCTATTCAGTTCCTCTGACATCAATGTAGCTGGCTGGCAATGAGTCACAGGGTCTCTGTTTGTGTTAGCCATTATGACTGCCACAAAGGAAATGCAAACATACACCCGCATATGCAGTGATGCATGAATACGAGCACACGGAGGCAGACATACACACATCCATCTGTACATGTATATACACATAAATACGTACATTGCCTTGTTAGACGAAATACCTTGTGGTATTTATTCCATTCCTTTGCATTCTGGCTTTCATCTTTTCTAAGACGATAGATTCAGTGCGAATACAGGGTGGAAAGGGGGAGCAGCAGAAATGCTAGAGTGTGAGGAGATGTCTCACAATATTTGATCTGAAGCTTTATGTTCTGAGTTCAAATCTTGCCTTGGTCTGTCTGGTAGACTTAATCCATCACCTGGTCGTTGATTGCATTTAGAGGAGTCCACTTTGTTTCAAGCATTCAGCTTTGGGGTCTGGTTGGAAGATGGCTTCCTCCCCACTTCCCACCACCACTCACATAGGCCCTTAAAGGCTCACAAGTACTGCCCTTCTTTTTTCACTGAGATACTGTGTAAGCATGTGTGTATGCATGTATGTGTATGTATATGTGTGCATTCATGTATATGCGTGTATGCATGCTTCGTTTTTTTATTTTTAATAACTTGAATTCTTCTTTTTGTAACGGAACTGGTGTCTGACAAAGAAATAAAGTTCCACTGCTAGAATTTGCATAAAACCCCACAATAAGTTCCATAGGTTTTACATGTTAAACTTTAGTAAAAACAAGATTATTATTTTTTTACTGTTTCATTTAAAAATCATGTTTGTATCAGCAACGTACTTTCTTTTTCTAAAAAAATCTTCATTTTACCTGATCATGACTTAAACATTTACTTATCTAGCCACATTAATTATCATTAATTAGTGGAATAAATGGAACTTATAATTAGTATGAAGATGTAGGTTTTGAAGCAATTGTGCATAAATAGTCTTTCTTACAAATTCAAAAGAAAAGTTCACTTATGAAGGGCATTGTTGCTCCTTGACAGTAAATGATTTTTTTCTTTCCTGTTCCAAACAACTATATCAAGCCTGATAGGATTGCATTTGAGAGAAATGGTCTAGCATCATTACTGTATTGAAATGTCTATATGTCCAATAATAAGAATATCATCTGCATTTATCCCAAGGTAGTCTTTGCAATGGGTGACCATGTTTATTGTTTTAGCAATGGCATCATGCTGCAATGACGTTTTTAGGCAGCTGCTTGTCAAATGTGTAACATATTCCACAGAAATGTAATAAAAGAATCAACATTTGTTTACTGTATCTCAGGAGTTCATATTTCCACACTCTTTTATTCATTAGTTATTTTGTTCTTGGATTGTAAAAGCCTAACCTTTCAGATGTGATGTGACATAATGGTTATGAGTCCAAGAAGGGCTGCACTTCATGTTGATATTATCAACACCCTCAAGTTTATGGGAAAATATACCCATGCATAACCTTTTCATGCTCTGCAGTGTGTTTAATTCCCAGACCTTTGCTGGGGTATGATATTCCTGCAAGTCTGGGTTTACAAGATGTCAGGAATAAATTGGAAGACAGGAAAGCATCAAAGTGCCAACATCATGACCACTGGTCAATGTTCTGTGAACACTGTAATGGTTGTAGGACATGGCATGGACAACTGCAACAGGGATAAAGTAGCTATGGCTACAAAGGAGGGGACACAGCAGACGTTCTGTGTCTGCATGTTAGAATTCATTCAACAACTGCAGGACATGGTGATAGGAGATCCAAACAAAGGAATCTGGGATTTAGTGAGAGAGATGGGTGTTGGGGGCCACCATGATGAAGTTGACCCTGAACAAGAACCTTGCTACAACTTACACAAGAGGTGCAAAGGGCAAATACTGACAATGAAGGCCAAGGACATCCACTTGATAAAGGCAAAGAAGCTTCTGAATAAGTCAAGGCATCCTGTTGAGGTGGGGAGGAATTGATGCTTTTCAGATAAAAAGAACTTCTGCCATGACCGGTTGCACAACACCCAGAACAACAAGCGGCTGGCTTACAATTCATTTGATATCCCCCGTATCACGAAAACCAAGTTTCTCCAAACTGTGATGGCTGTTGGACGTGTCTCTAGTGAAGGAGACAATATGCCACCCCATATTTTTGATCAGGGTTTTAGTCTTTAATTTAGACAGTTGTGTAAGGCTGCTGGAGACTGCGTTCAAAACCTGGTTGGAGAGGGTTGCTGTTGGAAGGCCATATGTGTGGCAGCAGGATCTGGTGCCTTGCCATAATTCCAGAAAGAGTTAGAAGTGGTTGTCAGAGAATTTCCACAACTTCACCAGCCCCAATTTCCGGTCTCCTCATCCCCGTGGATATTACTGTGTGTGGGCCATGGTTGAGAAAGACACCAACTGCTCTGCCTGCAACACCAGGGCCAAGTTGGTAACGAAGATCAAGGAGGTGTTCAAAGATCTTCCCAGGAACAAAGTAAGAAGTGCATGGGCCAGGTCCCAAAGCCCTTTTGAGACTGCAGTGGAAGCCAAGAGGGGCTACTCTGAGTTCTTCCATCTTGTAGTGACCAGTTCAGAAAGGACAAATGTAAGTCATAAGATTGGGACTGCGAAGGAGCTGGTTGTGACATGCTTGGTGTTGTCAGTGCATTTCAGATAAACATATTTTCTTTACACAATGTACTCGTTTATCATTTTGCCTAAGATACTTGTAGCTTTACACAAATATGTGAGAATATATATATATTAATATTTAGCAAAATGCATATATACATATATGCACGTGTTGGAATATACATGCACATGTGCATACATGTACAGACACACACATATATACGTATATGTAAACAAAAATGAAAACATACATATAGGTGCATACATACATAAATGCAAGCATACATATGTACATACATAACTGCACACACACACACACATATATATATATACATGCATGCACAAGTACATAGATATACATACATATACCTACATACATAAATACATACACGTACACACACATATATTTGCAAAGATGCAATGTAACGAAATGAGATAAATAAACAGCCTCTCGTTCCCTCTTCTCATTCCCCGTCTTTGATCCAACTGTTGCATTAATTTGATCTATCTCTATTATACTATAATTTATTGCTCTATGTTGTCTACGTTGCCCTCTTCTGACCTTGCACTGTTTATCTTACTAAGCTGGCTGACTCACCCTTAGACTCTTAGAAATTACGCTCTACATGCACTGCAAAATACACTTCCTTCAAAACATTTTATTAGATTATATATATATATGTGTGTAATACAGATTTATGTAGGGAAAGAATTTTTTTTCAAATCACATATATAATAAACATACATACATATGTGTGTGTGTATTTATATATATATATATATATATATATATATATATATATATATATATAT
>NC_068985.1:2502203-2503155 GCF_001194135.2 Octopus bimaculoides | reverse complement strand
TATATATATATATATATATATATATGTGTGTGTGTGTGCATGTGTGTGAAAGCAAGCCAAACAAATTGTTTATTTATCCTCATTTTCCCCTTTTTCTAGGATTTTTCTAAAACTTTTCATGACTGAATATTATTATCATATATTTGAATAAAGAACTAATTTTGGGCGAAATCTCCACAATAGGCACTCACTGCTCTTTTATTTTACATGCTACATCTATCATTTTAATACGTCTATTTAGCATTAATAATAGATGCAAAAGTGTGGTAGTAGTAGTAGTAGTCCACATCATAGTTGTTGCAGCTACATTCAAGAGCTTTATCCTTTTCCTCCTCCTCCATCATCATCAGTCTGTCAGAGCCTTCCTCTCTGCCTGCCTGCCTGTCTGTCTGCTTACCTGTCTGCCAGTCTGTCTACCTGCCTGTCAGTGTGACTGCAGTCAGTGTCTGTCAGTCAATGTTTGTCTGTCTGTCAGTCAATGTCCATCTGTTTGTCAATGTCTGTCAGTCTGTCAGTCAATGTTTGTCTGTCTGTCAGTCAATGTCCATCTGTTTGTCAATGTCTGTCAGTCAATGTTTGTCTGTCTGTCAGTCAATGTCCGTCTGACTGTCAGTCAATGTCCATCTGTTTGTCAATGTCTGTCAGTCAATGTTCGTCTGACTTTTAGTCAATGTCTGTCTGTCTGTTTCTGGCTTTGAAACTATATAAGTGACTCATGTGTCAATTACAGCTTTGACAGAGATTTGACATGTCTGTAAATTCTGACATCTAAGATCCATTCAGAATTTTAGTCTTCCTTGCATTAGCTAACTTTGAGACTGGTCAGTGACTCCTGCATATTTGGCCCAAGGATAATCTCACCTAGATACCCTATGATACACGAACCAATCCAAAAGCCTTTACATGACTGTTCAACTTGCTAAAAATAGCAGCCAAATACACTTCCCATCAC
>NC_068985.1:2499911-2502103 GCF_001194135.2 Octopus bimaculoides | reverse complement strand
CTAACGCCAACCACTCAGAGAGTGTAGTGGGTGCTTTACTTAAGTAACACAAATTGTCTACTTCCCTCCTGGCATATGAGGGAGTTTATTTTTTGTACATCTACCACATATAAAGACTACTTTTTCTGTTAGACTTCCAGTGATATCGCTGTACATCTTATGTGTCCATAGCTTGCACTGGGTACATCTTAGGGAGTTTCTTTTCTGCATATTGAGCAGGGTTGTCTCCCTGAAGGGGTCTGTAATTTGTCTGTTTTCCCACTTTTCAATATTTTAGTCTTTGCTAAATTAGCTCTAAGGCCCTCTAGTTCCAGACCTTGCTTTTATACCTGAAATTTCTTCTCTAGTTCTGGTAGTGATTCAGCAATAAGAACAAGCTCATCAGCGGAGGAGATCTCCCATGGGCAGCCAGTCTTAAATTCCTCAGTTATAGCTTGGAGGACCATGATAAATAAGAAGGGGGCTAAGAGCTGACCCCTGGTGGACACCTACTTGTACACTAAACTCCTTACTATACTCTTTGGCGATTCTCACCTTAACAATGGTATCCCTTCATCTGGCTTGTACAGCTCTCTCCAACCACTTGTCTATCCCTAGCTTCTGGACTGCTCCCCAGATAAGGGAGTGGGGACTCTCTCAAAGCCCTCTCCATGTCAACAAAAGCCAGATACAGAGGTTTACTTTTGACCAAGAATTTCTCCTGCAGTTGCCTCACCAGGAAGATAGCACAGGTGGTGTTTCTACCTGGCACAAATTCAAACTCCATCTCATCTATGCTAACTCTCTAATTAATTGACCTATGACCTTTCTGTAACTTCCATCACCTGGTCCAGCAATTTGATGCCTCACTAATTATTTCTGTCAAAAGCATCACCTTTGCCTTTGTAACAGTTGACTCTAATGCAGCTACACCAGTCATTGGGTGACGCCATAGAGGATAACCTGATTAACTGTATGGATGACCAGGTCATATCCCATGCTACAAGATATTTTAAGCAGCTCGGCAGTGATTCCTGATGTGTCGGAGACTTTCCCTGTCTTCATATCCATAATTACTTTATCTACTAAGCTACAGTTGATTTGAACAGCCAGTCCTTCTGTTGGGTCCACGTTAGGCAGTTTCTCCTTGTCCCATGTGTTCTCTACATTAAGCAGTCTTTTATAGTGACACTTCCAAGCCTCCTTCTTTGCGGAATCTTCAACTGCAAGTGAGCCATCATCCATATGAACACATTTCTCTCCTACCACATCAGGATTTTCTCTGACACACTGTTCTTACAATCTAAAACACTTCAAGTCACTGGTTCTCATGCCACAGAACACTGGCTCACTTCCTCCTTTCTGCTTCTCACCTGGCTAAGCGTACCTGTGTTCTAGCCTCCCTCTTAGCGACCTAATATAGTTCTCTGCCACCACCATTCTTCCAGTCCTTCCAGGCCTGTTTCTTCACTCTAATGGCCAAGAAGCCTATCATGTGTGTGTGTGTGTGTGTGTGTGTGTGTGTGTGTCTTTTTTTCTGTTTGTCCCCCATCACTACTGGACAACCAGTGTTGGTGTGTTTATGTCCCTGTAACTTAACAGCTCAACAAAAGAGATCAATAGAATATGTACCAGGCTTGAAAAAAAAGGAACTGGCATTGATTCATTCAACTAAAAATTCTTCAAGGCAGTGCTCCAGCATGGTCGCAAGAGCTGAAAAAAGACAGCTTGCCTCTTGAACAGAACCGTGGTCCTGGGTCATACCTCAACTGATGGTCAGTGTCTGTCATCTGTGATGTTGTGAGGCAGTCAATGACCAAGGAATGTGGTCAGGGGTCAGTCAATCTATGGGTTTGAATAAAGGTTTAGTAATGGTCACCAGTAACAATATTGTTGTGAGTCAGCTGAGTCCATTGTGAAGACTGATCCTTTCACTTCATTTCGATGCCATGATGAACGATGGAGTGTGGGAGATGAGATTGAAGGCACAAAGGACAAGCATTTTTTGTTATTTCGGGTAAAACCATTGTCGACTTTTTCGCATCCCACAATAAGAAGGAAGTTAAGAGTAAAGAATCAAGCAACTGCTGCCCTCTAGTAAGTGAATATGTTGAAAGCTAAATAAAAGAGGAAAGTGTGGCCTGCTCTGAACACATGTCCATAGGCTTAGAGGTCATACGTCTTTACCCGTAGCTAATCTGTGATCTGGGGGG
>NC_068985.1:2488595-2499897 GCF_001194135.2 Octopus bimaculoides | reverse complement strand
TTCCTTGATTTGTTTTAAGAGCTTCTCTCCTTATTGCAACATTTTCATTGTATTTTACACTTTTTTTTATCTCATTTTATGTTCTTTACTCACTTTTATAATTTTACAATCTCCTCCCACCCCACCCCGTTTTGTAATTTATTGTAATGTCTTCGTTCGGTGTCCTTGTGGCAATAAACTAATCATTATTTTTACAATTATTTCTTTTAAATGTTTTGAGATTTATTTTTATTTCTTATATTTTTATTATCACTTTTTCATTTTTAACGTTATTTATTACTTTTATTATTATTATAATTTCCTTTAAATAAGATTTCATTATTTTATTTATTTATTTTATTATTGATAGCACTTTTGTACATCTTTATTTGCTTTGCTGTACTTTTTTATTTAACTATTTTTTATTCTTGAATTTTGTATTTTTTATATATTTGTTTTTATTATATTTCAGTTATATTTTATATTAGATTATATTTTTATTATATATTCATATATATCTATTTATCTTTCAATACATTTTATTTATTTACATTATGTCTTATTTTTTTTGTTATACTTTGATTATATTTTATTTTGTATTCGCTTCAACATTTTTATATTTTGGAATATTTTTATCATCTTTTACATTTTCGTTTAAAAACTGTTTTATGATTTATTTTATTTCCAGCCGTATTTTCTGTCTATCTCTGTTTTTCTTTAATGAATCAAGACATGCTAAAGATAAAACAAGAAAAAAACACATCACCACAATAAAATTGCTTTGGCACTCCTTGTTTGCGTGTCTAGAGGAAATTGTTCTCAATTGTTGACTCCAGACATAAACTGCTGCAGAATATTGGTAAATGTAAACTAAAAGAGTTCATTGTTTGGGCAGCTTTAGACTTGATCGTTATACTTGCTGTTGTTATTGTTCTTTAACTCTTTGTGTGTGTGTGTGTGTGTGTGTGTGTGTGTATGTGTGAGCATCTCTGCAGAGGTGGCAAAGGGCAAAGAGGTTACATTATAACCATTGAAGCACACAAAAGTTCGTAACATACACTGCAACAACAACAACAGCAACAACCACAGCAGGAATAATACAAAACACCATGTAAAAAGCACCATTTGAGCATGATAGTTAACAGCGTCGCCTTACTGGCACCATGTGAAAAACAACTTTCGAGCGTTGTCGTTGCCAGTTCCGCTGGACTGGCTCCCGTGCAGGTGGCATGTAACAAACACCTTTTGAGTGTGGTCATTGCCAGAACTGCCTGACTGGCCCTTGTGCCAGTGACACATAAAAAGCACTGACTACACTCTCAGAGTGGCATTAGGAAGGGCGTCCAGCTATAGAAACTCTGCCAGATCAGATTGGAGCCTGGTGCAGTCATCTGGTTTGCCAGTCCTCAGTCAAACCGTCCAACCCATGCCAGCATGGAAAGCAGACGTTAAACATCGACAATGATGATGATGATGATGATGCTCACTAACACCTGCACTGCTGCACTCCGACATCCAGTGTCACCTTCAGTTCTTCCCAGTCCCTACCCCCCACACAACACATCAATGGCACCAGCAACAACACTGTGTCCCCTTCCATCACCATAACTGTCATCATTATCATTATCAATACTCCATCCGTCACAACCATGACCACCACAAAGCATAACAACAATCACTGCCAACACCACCTCCACCTCTACAAGCACAGCTGTCACACACAATCCTTTTCAGATTTGTTACTTTACAATCACAAGAGGAGCCAGATAACTTTGTAGCAGCTCTCATTAGCATTTCTCCATTTCTCCTGCTACAACACACACACACACACACTCAGTCACACACACTCAGTCACACACACAATCTGATCTTAAAACACATTCATTGAATAATTTGATATTTTTAATACATTTTCTTTCTCCTCAGAACTTTTCTTTTTCTCTCATTGTGTGTGTGTGTGTGTGCGTACAAACACACACGCATACACATACTAGTATAGTTCCCATCAAAAATGGTGCGAGTTTCTTTCTTCTTTTTGTGTGGGGGAGTATAAAACCCATAATGCAAACAATTTTCATAATGGTAAACGGTAGAATCTATGCTGTCCTACTTGGTTAGTAATGGGATTTGAAAAGAAGAACTCACAGATTGTCTTATCATGGACCACACAAAGGTATGTGGGTGAAGGGTTCAAGCTGAGATCCAACAATAAACTACAATCGGTTATTTTTGTTTGAATGCATTCAATGTAAAGAATTAGTTTACTGATTTTTGCACACACATGCACACGCATCAGCAAAAAATATATATGTGCACACTCACACACACACATATATACATATTGTTTGGTGATGCAGACAGTAAAACAGAACTTAAAACACGAGTCTATATATTGTTATAATCAGCAGAAGTTAGAGTGACTCAAGAGCAAAAAGCTTTGTGCTTTGGCACTTGTCAAGCTACACACACACAACCATCATCGTCATCGTTTAATATCCACTTTCTATGATGGCATGGGTTGGATTGTTTGGGTGAAAACTGGTACACCAGGGGGCTGCACCAGGTTCCAGTCTGATTTGACAAAGTTTCTACAGCTGGATGCCCTTCCTAATGCCAACCACTCCGAGAGTATAGTTGGTGCTTTTTACATGGCACTGGCACAGGAGCCAGTCAGGGTGGGTACTGGCATCAGCCACATTCGTATGATGCTTTTTAAGTGCCACCGGCACGGGAACCAGTCAGATGGACCTGGCGTCAGCCACATTCAGATGGTGCTTTTTACACGCCACTGGTACGGGAGCCAGTCAGGGGACACTGGCATCAACTACATTCAGATGATGCATTTTATGTGCCACTGGAACGGGAGCCAGTCAGGGGGCACTGGCCACAGCTATGATTTGTGTTTTACTTGACTCAACAGGTCTTCTCAAGCATATCATATCACCTGACACATCGGGGGTACTCTTAAATGGGTCGGACATGCAACACTGGCATCGGCTACGGCTGCAATCTCACTTTAGTTGTTCGGTCTTCTCAATCACAGCATATCTCCAAAGGTCACGGTCTCCTGTCATTGCCTCTGTGAGGCCCAAGGTCATGCTTCACCACCTCATCCCATGTCTTCCTAGGTCTACCTCTTCCACAGGTTCCTTCCACAGTTAGGGTGTGGCACTTCCTCACACACCTGTCCTCATCCATGTATAACACATGACCACACCAGCACAGCCATCTCTCTTCCCACCACATTCGAAGCTTCTTAGGCCCAACTTCCCTCTCAAGGTGCTTACACTCTGTCATGTATGCCCACTGACAACAGAGTGTGAGCACCCTGAGAGAACAGTTGGACATGATATATTGTTGTATTTTGGGATGGTAATTTTTTTTTTGCCAAATAAATACACACACTGTATATTTGTTCTTCACTTGCTTATTATTGTTCTTATTCTAACTCATATCCGTTGTCCAAAAATCTTTCATTACACATTTGTGACCTCTTCAACGACACTTTCCTTCTTTGTGTGCGCTTTTGCTCTGCTTATTCCATTCTATTCTGAATGAATATAAAGTGTGTGTGTGTGTGTTTATTTGGCAAAAAAAAAAAAATGACCATCCCGAAATACAATAATATCTCTTTCAAGACACAGCTTTACATCAAGGATCTTGCAACACAAATTCATAAACGTGTATATACACACACACACACACACATATATACTTTACGTTTGCCACAACACTTTGACAGGTCACAGAGCCTCAATAAAAAATGCAAATGGAACAGTGACACCCACCACCACACCACATGACTAAAGATAGAAGGGAAGAGAAGTGAGAGGTTATTAATAATACACAAACACATACAGGCTAATACACACACACTAGACATATATGCACTTACTTGTGATACGTATAAGAAATAGGGATAGATATATAAAAATAAAAGTGAAAATAAATAAATAAATAAATAAATAGATAGATAAATAAATATATTTGTCACATACCTGTGATAAATATAAGAAATAGAGATAGATAAAATATAAATAATAAATAAATCCATATAATAGGCATGAATACAAACAACATATGAAGCGAACCCATACACACACACACAAACGGCCACAGCAATATCAGTAACACAAATAACAATGACAGCAGCAGCAGTAGTGGTGGTGACAATGATGGCATGATGGCAATGACAGCCACAACTACGATGATGGCAACACTGTGGGTGAAGACACAAACAGAGAGAGATACAGGAACTGTACCAAACTTTCAGGTCTTAGGAGAGCAGCAGCACAATGGGGTTAGATAATGGGGGTGAGGGGAAGGCCATAATGCTGCTAAGAACATTGACACACACAAGCATACACACAAGCATACACACACACACACACACACACACACACACAAGGATATACATCTTAGAAGAACAGAATGGAGTAATTAGAACAAGAGCACCCATGAAAAGGAAAAGTGTCACTGAAGAGGTCACAGATGTGTGATGAAAAATTTCCAGACAATGAACAAGAGTTAAAATAAAAAAACAAGAATAAGAACAGTAATAAATGAGCGAAGAACAAATGTATAGGGAGTGTGTTAATTTGGCAAAAAAAAAAAAAAAAAAAAAAAAAAAAAAAAAAAAAATGACCATCCCATGGTTTCAGTCATGTGACGGCAGCCATGCTAGAGCACCGCCTTTAGTTGAACAAATTGACCCCATGACTTATTCTTTGTATGCCTAGTAGTTATTCTATCGGTCTCTTTTGCTGAACTGCAAAGTTATGGGGACATAAACACACCAGCATTGGTTGTCAAGTGATGGGGGGGGGGCACAAACACTGACACACAAATACATACGATAGGCTTCTTTCAGTTTCCGTCTACCAAATCCACTTACAAGGCTTTGGTCAGCCTGAGGCTATAGTAGAAGACACCTACCTAAGGGGCCATGCAGTGGGTCTGAACCTGGAACCATGGGGTTGGGAAGCAAGCTTCTTACCACACAGCCACGCCTATATACGATAAGAAGCCCTAAATCAGAAAAAAAAATAAGCACTCCTATCTTTATCAATAGAGAGGTCCATCACAGCCAATTTTACAGATCAGTTTCACACTGGATATTTGGATGGTTATCTAATATATGTGTTCCTCAGAGACAGCAAGTTTGGAAATATGGGGCTATATTTTTTCCATACCAGCTATCTTAGGATGAATTAAACATTGAATAACTGGTTAAATAAGTACTAAGCTTAAAAATAAAGACAAGTGTTGGATTATTTTGACTAAATGCTTCAAAGCAATGTCCTGGCATGGTTGCTCTCCAATGACTGAAACAAGTTATATATATAGCAACATGAACAAGCACAGGTATCTCAAATATTATACAAAATAAATTCATGATTTACTAAAATCTTCTCTGCCTCTAGAGGGTATATCATAATTACCAAAGGGTAATTAAGACTACCTGCACTTGAGAAGAAGATAATCTGAAGTTACAAGAATTCTCCAAATTTGACATACAATTAAGGAAAAGGATCAACTTATTATCCAGAGATAAGAGGACAATTGACAACTTGTGTTTCTGGCTCAGTCATCATCAGCATGACAATTGTCTGATCTTATATCAAGTAGTCAAGGGAGTTTTATGCATGTGTGTGTGTGTGTGTGTGTGTGTGTGTGTGTGCATGTGCGTGCGCATATGTTTCCCTGTCTTAACATTGTGTGATACTTATGACTGTTATAGAACTGGTGTTCTTCATTTTTAATTGTCCTTCAGAACATGTACAACTATGGGAAAAGACTTTGGTTGGGATCAGGTGAATGTTGGTGACAGGAAGGACACCTAGCTGTATGACATCTGCCTCAATACATTCCATCTGACCTATGCAAGCCTGGGGAAGAAGCCCTTCCATGCCTCTTTCTTTTCAGGATCACTGAGAGCAACCAAACCATTATCTCTCTGAACAAACTTCTCTCCCACAACATCTTGATTCTCTCTAACACACTGTCTGGCAAACCGGAACATCTCAAGTCTCTGATCTTCATGCTGTAAGACATTGGCAAACCTCTCCCTCTCTGCTCCTGCCCAAGATAGATATACCTGATGCCTAGCTTCTCTTTTAGCTATCTGAAATGGTTCTTTGCCACCCCACTCTTCCAGTCTTTCAAGGCCCATCTCTCCTCTTTTATAGCCCTGTCTACCTTCATTTTCCACCACCATGTCACCCTTGGTCAGGCGGAAGCTTTGCTCCGACCATGGATTCAGCCTGTCACCCTCAGTAGATTGTTCCATAAGAATGTCCAGTTGTCCGCAATGTCGTATGTCTCCATCCTGACTTCCTTCTCATCAAAAGCTTCATTCAGGACATCTCTAAATCTCTGCTCGTTTGAAGGATCTTTGAGCTTCTAGAGCCACTTTTTCCATATCTGTTTTGTCTTTTTCCATATCTGTTTTGACTCAGGATTCTTCTAGTCCTCAGTCCAAAGTCGCTGACCACTAACCTATACTGAGCTGTGCATTCTTCACCTGAGAAAGACTTTGTATTCAGGAGCATATGCCAGTCCCTGTTTCTGGTGAGGTTATGGTCAGACTGGCTAGTGTGCCCACCAGACTGATTAGTGATCAGGAGGCTGGCGGGTTTCCTGAAGTTGGTGTTAGAAACCATTAAGCCATTTGCATCACAGAACTCCTGCAGCCTTGTTCCATCCTCATTTCTGGAGCCAAGGCCATAGTCTCTGTGCATGCCATGAAAACCATCAGAATGTTTCCCAACATGGCCATTAAAGTCCCTTACCATGATGAGAACATCATTGTCTATTGTTGTCAAGGTAGTGTACAGAAAGGGTTCACGGAAACGGTGCTTCTGAATATCTGTGGATCTGACATGTGGAGCATATACAGAGATAAATGACACTGTTACATCAAGCAGAATGGTACTGAATTGTCTGTGAAATATAGGGTCACCTTACAATTTAATGTTCAAATTTTTATAAGTTTACATAAAACCAAGAATATAGAATTCTGCAGAAAACAGATTAGCAGAATAGTTTGTTTGGGGGAAGTAACGAAGACGAAAGTAATGGAAAACAAAAACAAAATACATCCTAAGAGGAGGCAAAAATACAACTCTTGATGAGTTCCATAAATATATTTCAAACTTCCCAAAAGAAAAACTGAAAACAAAGTAAACAAAATGCATCCTTAGCAGACTACAATGGAACCATCTGACAGATTTTAAACTTGACAAAAATGTAATTATTAAAGAAGCCAACAAAAGTGGTTTGGTTGTTATTATGGATACAGAATATCACATGAATATTGTATTAAATACGCTACAAGACAATATTTATTATGAAGAAACCATAGATTACAAACCTGTCAAAATCATAAAATTACTCACCACTTTGGTACACATGAACTGAAATTCTTTAACTGATAAAGAACTGGATTACCATACAAACTCCAAACAGAGATCAAGCAACTTCTCTGGACTATCCAGATACATACCGCCTGACTGGCACTCGTGCCAGTGGAACGTTAAAAGCACATCCGAATGTGATCATTGCCAGGGCCACAGATTGGCTCCCGTGCCAGTGACGTGTGAAAAGCACCATTCGAGCGTGATTGTTGCCAGCATCGCCTTACCGGCACATGTGCCAGTGGCACATGAAAAAACATTTGAGCGTGGTCGTTGCCAGTGCTGCCAGCCTGGCTCCCGTGCAGGTAGCACTTAAAAAACACCTTTTGAGCGTGGTCATTGCCAGAACCACCTGACTGGCCCTCGTCCAAGTGGCACATAAAAGCACCCACTACACTTTCGGAGTGGTTGGCATAAGGAAGGGCACCCAGCTGTAAAAACTTTGCCAGATAAGACTGAACCTGGTGCAGCCTGTGGCTCACCAGTCCTCAGTCAAACCATCCAGCCCATGCCAGCATAGAAAGCGGACGTTAAACGATGATGATGATGATGATGTGAAAGGGCAAAGAGCAGTTGTGTGAACAAACCCTCATCAATAGATGTAAAATCGAAACACAGGTTTGTGCTCCTAAAACATACTGCTGAAGTAACTTCCTAGACTTTCTGCTGAAGCTTTACTTCAAGCATTTAAGGAGCTTTAACAAAATTTTCTTCAGAAACTCAATAAAAGTCAAGAATGGCCATGGAATCCAAACTTGCTCCAACATATACCGATTTAATTACAAGATACTATGAACTGAAGATTTATGAATAATTCTTAAAAATTTTTAAAGACAAATTCAGCTTTGAAAACAAATTCTTTGAAAGATAACTGGAAGAGATTGCAAGATAATTGTTTCCACTTATGAAGTCAAAAATTTTGGTAAACTGAACCAATTGCAAAATTTCAATAACACTCTCACATTCAAATCACAAAGGCATTCAGGGAAACATAGCACTAAAAACAGATATTGTAAATTCACCAACATGTAGCATTAACACCACCAATACCTCTTACACTTCCAGCTAGTCAGAGAGGCCATACATGTGAACTTTACCAAAGTGCAGTTTTTTCTTTGCTCTTTCCTTTCTTTTATCTCCCTTCCTTTCTTTCCAGTTTTTTCCAGGATTTTCTCTCGGACCTCATCAAGGACCATGTTTGAAACATATTTCTACTCTACAAATTTCTCCTGAATAACAACAGTTGAAAGGCATCCTTCGACTTTTGTTGTTTTTTTGTATTTGCTTTGCTCTCTGTCTCTCTCGCGCGTGTGTGTGTGTGTGTGTGTGTGTGTGTGTGTGTGTGTGTGCGCGTGTGTGTATGTGTGTGTTCTGGTGCCACATAAAAGCACCCAGTGTACTCAGTAAAGTGCGTGGCATTAGGAAAGACATCAAGCCATAGAGACTATACCAAGGCAAACAACAGAGCAGCCCTCTGGCTTGCCAGCTCCTGTCAAACTGTCCAACCCATGCCAGCATGGAAAACAGATATCAAATGATAATGCTGATGCCTAAAGAATTTTAGATATCTGAATGTATGTTTGCACACACACACACACACACTATACATATACTCTACATATATATATATATATATATATATATATATGTGTATAGCATATGCGTATGTGTAATATATATATATATATATATATATATATATACACACACACAAACAGATACATGTGTAACAGATGTGTGTGTATGTGCATAAACTAGATATCTGATAAATTATTCAGCATTTCAACATCACGTTAAAAGCTATCTTGCTTATTGAAAACACTGAATATGTGTGTGTGTGTGTGTGTGTGTGTGTGTGTGTGTGTGTGTGTGTGTGTGTGTATATATATATATATATGGTGTGTATATATATGGTGCATGCAAGTTTCTCTTTTCCTATTAGTTTTTAGGTCTGACTATTCTTACATCTATTTTGTTTTTTTTACTCTTTTACAGAAGAGAAAATAATGTCGTATAGTAATCTATGAAGTGATATCCTAGAGTCAGTTTATGGAAACAGATTTCATTGTCAGTGAATATTCAGTAATCACCGATGGGAGAGAAACATTTGCCAGTTACAAATTGGATTTCGATCAAAATTCACTTTGTTTTCCAATCAAAAGACTTATTCTGCTTATGTCTAAAAGTAAATGTTAAGTACTCATTAATATGTAACTTATTAATATTAGTACATTACTAAGCAAAGTACAAGTGACACATGTGCTTTCAAACAGAAACTATATATATATATATATATATATATATATATATACACATACACACACACCAGTATTGGTGCCATGTATAGAGCACCTGTGCCATGACACACACACGCACAGAGCACCCATGCCAGTGTCACGTTTGGAACACTTGTGGTGTCAGTGCCACACATGGAGCACTGGTGCTGGTAACACATGGAAAACATCCAGTCCACCCTGTCAAGTGGTTGGCATTAGGAAGGGCACCCTGCCATAGAAACCATCCCAAACCAGACAACTGGAGCCTGGTGCAACTCTCCAGCTCCTGTGAATCCATCCAACCCATGCCAGCATGGAAAAGGGACAGAAAATGATGATGATGATCTACCTATCTATATATACACACTTCAATGTAACTTGAGGGTACACCTCAACATATATTCACCATCTCTTTCTCTCCCTCTCTCATTTTTCAGCTGGGGTAACCATGTATATGACAAGACGCTTTTTTCTGTCTCTCCATCATAGTTTAACTGCTCATCACCATGAACAAAGCTACCTCCTTCTGTACTAACCCTATCTCACTTGAGGGATCTTACAACTTACTTAGCGACTTGATAATAATATCATGTAAAAAGTACTCAGAATGCTCTGAAAAGAGGTTACCATTAAGAAAGTTAGGGTTAACGATTATTTGTCTACAACAGATTGAAACCTGGTACAGCTCTTCAGCTTACCAGTTCCAGTTAAACTGTCTAACCCATGGAAAGTGGACAGAAATAATAATCTGTCTCAATGTCTAGATAACACACACACACACACACACTCGTTCCTGTGTATATTTCACCACTAATGTTATTTGTAACCTTTGCACTGGAGGTTCCAGGAGCAATTGGAAAGGATCTGCAGGAGTATAGGGTTGATAGCTAGCTTCTTGTTCCTTGAGCTCCCTATATGAATGCCATAGTTTTTGTGTTTGGTAAATGGTGCAAAGTCAAAACCATTAAATGTGGTTGTCGGACTCCATCAAGGCTGTGTACTGTCACTTCCCTTGTTCATAATCTTTATGGACAAGATCGACATGTGCAACTGGGTTGGGTGTAGGATCAGCATATCCTGGAATTTGCAGACGACATGGTACTACTCAACTCATTGGAAGATAATCTCAGACATGAGTTTGTTGCATAATGCTGTTTGGTAGGAATTAAATTCAATGCTCCAAAGACTGAGACACTCGTCCTCTGAAGGAGGCCTGTTCAATGTACTCTCCATATGAGTGGAGTTCCATTGAAGCAGGTGGAGAAGTTCCAGTTATCTCGGGAGTGTTTGCACGAGTGAGGCTGAATTAAGTGCAAGAATTGCAGAAACTGGTACAGCAATGCATCAGCTGCAACATTCGCTCATCAGAAGACGAGGGGTAGGTGTAAAAGCCAAACTCGCTTTCTTTCAATTCAGTGTTCGTGCCTACCCTTACCTGTGTGTTAATGAATGGATAATGGTAGAAAAAATACGATCGTGAACGCAATCAACCAAGATGAGATTTCTCCAAAGGGTCTTTCCAGTAATTTTACTTGATAGAGCATATATGGGATCACATAATTTCAATATACTATACAGCACATGATAATATAAACTATATATATATATATATATATATATATATATATATAT
>NC_068985.1:2485867-2487908 GCF_001194135.2 Octopus bimaculoides | reverse complement strand
TATATATATATATACATACACACACACACACACACACACAAATGTATGCGTGTATGTATGTATGTGTGTGTGTGAGTATGATTTATGTATTTGTAGAAATGAATGAAATAATAGATTATTGTTTTAAATGATACAGCAACTAATGGCAAATTTTCTTTGCTGTGTTTTATAACATTTCGCCATTTTTATTTCTCAAGATTATTTTCATTTGTAATTGTTCAAACATGGTGGTCATCCCACCTCGTTTGGCTGCCTTCCTTCAAGATTGACTTCACCCTATAAACCTCATCAGATATTTCATTTATTTTTACCGTTTTACTTTGTGTCTTGAATTTCAGAGAATAATAATTCTTTATTGTCTTCTATTACATTGTTTCATATTAAATTCTGTGGAATTGTAGTGTATTGTATAAGATTGTACTAAGTCATCCATAAAACAAAGAAACAAAACAAGAACAAACGGTAACTAAGAATGGAAATTAAGATCTCAGATATTAAAAGCAACAGAGAAAGAGATTCCTGAACACAAAAAAAAAGAGCAACAAAAAACTCGCCAAAACAATACAGGAACTAACATTAATAAAATCTAGATTCTACTCAGACTTCTTCATATCATAAATGGTTTCACAAAACACACACACACACACACTCAACAATGAACACAAGTCCAGTTCAAAGATTGGAATAGAATTTATCATCTGTTGATATTTGGTTTTGAGATTGCGAGAGTCTGAATTGTTGTCTGGAAGTAGTGTGCCATTGAGAATGGAAAACATACAAAACAAAATTAGCTATTAGCAAACTGAATGTATGTCTTTACAATTAGAAGCATATAACTTAACCTAAACAACGCTTGCCTCTGGGAATCTCATGAATGTTACAATTACATCTCCACTATTTAAAAAATTTGAAAAATTTCTACCATTAATTTTGTTTTTTGGTTAATAGCTTAAAAAGGAATGAAAGGAGTTCACAGTCAAAGACTTCTTAAGTCTTCAGTGCTTCCCATGATAAACCAATTGTTTATGGTACATATTGCATTGTCAGGCAAAAAAGTTCCATTGTTACATAAAAGGAAAGCAGTGAGCAGGCAGAATTCTTAGCATGCTGGACAAATTTCTTAGTGGCATTTCACCCATCTTTATGTTCTGAGTTCAAATTCTGCCAAGATTGACTTTTCCTTTCATCTTTTCAGGATTGATAAAAGAAGTACCAGTTGAGTACTTCCTCAGAAATTGCTGGCTTTGTGCTAAAATTTGAAACCATTATTACATAAGAGATACTGTTTGTTTTTCAATGTTGGCATTTTGTTACTTGACGGGTAACACATTTGAGGTTAAACATCAGGGATTATATAACATTGTGTCTTTTTTTGTATCTGAAGGTTAATGCTGAACAAGCAAACTATTAGGAAAAAAAGGTACCACAGTAACAATTAGTCAGAGATAATGAGTATTAAGGAGCTCAGAGTATAAGAGAGTATCATAGGATGGCATGTATGTAAAATTGTAGCAGAGTAGCAGAGAGTATCACAGGATGGTCGTCGTCGTTTAACGTCCGCTTTCCATGCTAGTATGGGTTGGACGATTTGACTGAGGACTGGTGAAACCAGATGGCTACACCAGGCTCCAATCTGATTTGGCAGAGTTTCTGTAGCTGGAGTGTAGTGGGTGCTTTTACGTGTCACCCGCAGGAAGGCCAGTCAGGCGGCACTGGCAACGATCTCGCTCAAAAAAAAAAAAAAAAAAAATTTCATGTGTCACCCGCACAAGAGCCAGTCCAGGGGCACGGAACTCACTCGAACTCACTCGAAAGATTTCATGTGTCGCCCGCACATGAGCCAGTCCAGGGACACCGGCAACGATCTCGCTCGAAAATCCTACGACGGCCCCACACAAGAGCCAGTCCAGTGGCACTGTCAACGGTCTCGCTCCAAAAATTTCTTGTGTCACCCGCACAAGAGCCAGGCCAGGGGCACTGGCAACGATCTCGCTCGAAAGATTTCATGTATCGCCGGCACATGAGCTACTCCAGGGGCACT
>NC_068985.1:2479424-2484301 GCF_001194135.2 Octopus bimaculoides | reverse complement strand
GTATCGCCGGCACATGAGCTACTCCAGGGGCACCGGCAACGATCTTGCTCGAAAATCCTACGACGGCCCCGCACAAGAGCCAGTCCAGGGGCACTGGCAACGATCTCGCTCGAAAGATTTCATGTATCGCCGGCACATGAGCTACTCCAGGGGCACTGGCAACGATCTTGCTCCAAAGATTTCTTGTGTCACCCGCACAAGAGCCAGTCCAGGGGCACTGGCAACGATCTCGCTCCAAAGATTTCTTGTGTCACCCGCACATGAGCCAGTCCAGTGTCACTGGCAACGATCTCGCTCGAAAGATTTCATGTGTCGCCCGCACATGAGTCAGTCCAGGGACACCGGCAACGATCCCACTCAAAGGTCCATACACATGCTGCGGGCACAAGTGCCAGAAAGGCGACGCTGGGCACAGGTGCCATCACGATTTCGATTTTGCTTGCTTGTCCCAATAAATAATAGAATCAATATCTAGGGAATTATTCTTTAAGCAATTCTACTTCTGTTATCAAACTATTACACTGTTGTAAATTTATTTAGTGATTTGTTCAGTATTCTTTTAACATATATGGTGAAGTCTATGCTTTGCTGATGAGGTCAGAATAATACTGAAATATGTTTCATGCTGTTTTCCATGTCTTCAAAAACAATATAAGGTATTCACTTATATTGTTCATCTATGAGAATAGTTCACATCCATCCTGCTGCATGCCATGATTTCAATGTACCCTGGCTTGGGTAGTTACATGCAATTTAATTGAAAGCCAGGTTGCTGATAGGTGTTACCACTCCAGGTCAGAATAGACCTAGGCACACTCCTCAATACTCTGGAAGCCCCAAACAAGGGTACCAGAACTTTAAGGTCATACCAAGGAAGCTTTTCAGATGAATTTCTTGAATCACTAGCAAATATCACAAGATGCTGAGTGGATGAACAGACAACAAACTAACTTCCAAAATCAGCCAGTTAAGTACCAGAAGTGGTGGTGGTGGTGGTGATGGTGGTGGGGTTTGCATCAGCATCATCGTTCAATGTCAGTTTTCCATGCTGGCATGTGTTGAATGGTTTGAAAGGAGCTGGCATGCCAGAGGGCTGCACCAGGCTCCGCTTGTCTCTACTGACATGGTTTCTACAGCTGAATGCTTTTCCTAAAGCACCAATCACTTTGCAGAGTGTGCTGGGTGCTTTCTACGTAGCACTGGCACAGGGTCCTTGCAGGCCAATTCTCTTCATGAGGGGGAATGGCACTAACACTTCTGCCGTGCAGGACCTGTGTCCCTCACAATACTCGTCTTCTGCTTCAATTAGAAACAATTATTACATGCAGAAAATGGATAGAATCATTGCTGTGTTGGATGAAATGTTTAGCAACAATTCTTCTGGCTTTATGCTTGGAGTTCAAATTCTACTGAGACTGCCTTTCATCCTTTCAGGGTTGATAAATTAAGTACCAGTTGTGTACTGAGATCAATGTAAACTGACTTGCTACCCCACCTAAAGTAGAAAATCACTATTGTTATTTTCAAACATTTTATGTGAGTTTGTCTTGAATCCCTAGGGGGTACTTCCATGTTGTATGAAGCAGTATGTTTTTGTGATATAGACCTATGTTAGTACACAATAATACTTTTGCTTTTTTATAGGGTTTTGTTTTGTCTCTGGTGCTATTTTAAAGTTGTTTTTTTTTTCCTGTTATGTGTGTGTGTTACATTTGTATACACATGCCTATTGAAATTACAAATAAACCATTTTTGAAAACAGCAGTTATGCCTGTTTTGCCATTTGCAACCAAAAGGCCCAATATAACTCAAGGAAAAACATCTCTGCCAGAGGAGTATATCCACAAAATATTGCAAAAAAAAAAAAAAAAAAAAAAAAAAAAAAAAGGCCATATATTTGTTCATGATAAAGTGATGGAAGATTTCAGTTGTCCTCAAAATTAACAACAGGAAGAGGACCTGTCTAATGTGTGGCGAGAAGTAGTCACAAGCCAAAGCAGTAACACCAACAGGATTGTTTACCTGCTGTTTTACATCAAGAACACAATGAAAAGCAAGCAGATATATAGTCACACAAACATTTGTGCTTCAGTTGTTGAATCAAAGAAACTTAAGTGGTGGACGGTGAAGGGCATCAGCCACAAAGGTGATTCCTGGCTTGTTATCACCTTCATATCACAATGTATGATGAATGCAGAGCAGAGGTAAGGAGAGGAGATATGTGGTTGGGAAGGGGATTCATGATAGACAAGTCTTTATGACCCTGAGTACTACAAAGTTAATTAAAACATTATATAATGCAGAATCCATCTCAGTGGTATACTCAATTAAGAAAGCGTGAAGAGGCAGATGATGGACGGAGAGAATCTCAGTTATTATAGCTTTTGTGGGCATTTACTCTGGAGAAGCATAGAAGAGAAGGCTGTGGGGACCAGCAAAAGCAGGCCCAACTCATCAGAGAGCACCGTCACAGTTCTGGAGATGGTAGAGTAGGACACCTTGTACCCAGTCTTAGCAGCTATTGACTTGACAGCCTGTCCCACCACCATAGAAGTTAGATGCATCACAACATGTCACGTGACAAGAAGAAAGAAATGGAGGATTAAGAGGACAAATTGTTGGAGAGAGTGTCAAGAACAAAAACAGAAAGGAGGTCCCAAATAAGAGTGAATAACAGTGGACGTTTACTGACCCCCAAATGAGGACCCTTCAGAACAATGTCATAAGGTTTGGAATCGTGCGGGTTAGCAGTTGGGGTGCAAGATATAAAGTAGATGTAAAGTTGGGTGTTGAAAGGAGAGATGCTCACGAAGGAAGTTTTCAGACATTTCAACGACAGACTCTGCTGACAAACAATTCATTAACAGGATATCAATACCTTAAAAGAAATTCACTCAGAGCTTTTTTACATTGTCCAAACTTCAATGGCCACCTTTGGTGCATAAGCGGAATGAGAAAGATATGGATTGCTCTGACACAACCTAAGTTTTGATTATATCAGATTTTAGTTATTTTGCACTTATCTGTAATTGATTTATGTTTATGGAGTTACAGGTATATTTCAATTGATGTCTGTAATTGGTTCCAAAACATGTGACATAATTTGGAAAATGATGTAACAGGAGAAAAACATTAAGAGATTCATTAAAAAAGTTGAGAAATATTAAAAATATTAAAAAAAACAACTTACCTGGTTGATGATATCAATATGCTTTATAGAGCAGAAGTGGCGGTTGGAGGAGATGTGAGGATTACAGTGTTGAAACTGAAGTCAAAAGAATCAGTCATCAAATTGTCAACCTTCAATGTGCAGCAAGGCCTTCTTTTGGTTTTACTCTTGTTGTCCCAGATAATCCTGTAAAAGAGATAAACATCATTTTAGCAAAATGATGTTCAGCATTAAGAAACATCTCAGAAGAAACTTCTGCTTTCTCCATTATACACACAAGCTTGCAGCATTTAGTTGATGGAGTGTCTTCATTGTACGTTACTGTGCCACTTCTTGTTGCTGTTTATAAAGCTCCACCAACTCATTTTTTGAAATCAGTTACTTGTCAGCATCCTTGCTACATTATTTACATTTGACGGATATTTGTCCTCATCTTGTTTGTTGTTAACACAACGTTTCGGCTCATATACCCTCCAGCCTTCATCAGGTGTCTTGGGGAAATTTCAAACCTGGGTTCTCATTCCTAAGGTATTTTTTCATGTTATTATTATTATTAAGGTCACTGCCTTGAATTGAACTCAGAATCTTGGGGTTAGTAGCCTGCACTAATAATCACTATGCCATATGCCCGTGGCATACATATATATATGACAAGTTTCTTTCAGTTTTCATCTTCCAAATCCACTTGCAAACCTTTGGATGGCCAGAGGTGACAGTAGAAGACATTTGCCCATGGTGCCATGCAGTGGGAGTGAACTTGGAACCATGTGGTTGGGAAGCAACATACATGGATATATCTCTCTTGATGTATATATGTATACAAACATACATGCAATATATGTGTGCGCATAGGGCTGTGAGCTGGCAGAATCGTTAGCAGGTTGGGTGAAATGCCTAGTGGTATTTCGTCTGCCATTATGTTCTGAGTTCAAATTCCACCAATGTCAACTTTGCCTTTCATCCTTTCGGGGTTCATTAAATAAGTACCAGTTATGCACTGGGGTCGATGTAATTGACTTAACCCCTTTGTTCTTGTTTGTCCCCTCTATGTTTAGCCCCCTGTGGGCGATAAAGAAATAAATATATGTGTGTGCATACATACACACACATATGGGGAGAGAGAGAGAGAGAGTAAGTTATAAAATAAATACTTGATGTGTAAATTGGTGCGAAGAGCAGCAAGCAAGACATCTCAGCAGTAATTTGGACATTGGTTGTCATTGGTTCTGCAAAACAATATTCAGTTTTCTGATAATTACATTGGAAATAAGCAAAAGATGAAAGAATTTCATTATTCCAGAATCCCTGCCACTTGCACCAAATTTCTAAGGCCAAAATCAGTGGTTGGTAGAAATGATGGCGGTGGTGGTGGATATGTGATGATGCTCGTGTCAATAATAGTGAATGGGAGAACAATGTCACCAAATGTCTTTTACTTCATCCTGTACACTAATAAATTGTATACTGCTCATAAATGCAGGCATCTATGTATCTCTCTCTCCCTTACTCTCCTCCCCCTCTCTCTCTCTCTACACACACACACATGCATACACATATATTGACTGGAAAGTGGATGTTAAAACGATAATTTCATATGTCTATATCAATCTCTTCCTGCCTCTCTCTCTCTCTCTCTCCATATATATATATATCTTTATACACACACACACACACATACACACACACACACATATATATACATATATAT
>NC_068985.1:2476096-2479324 GCF_001194135.2 Octopus bimaculoides | reverse complement strand
TATATATATATATATATATATATATATATACACACACACACACAGAGGGTGCGATGGGTATATTGTCGTCATTTAAAAATTTTAATTTCGGGCACGCACATTGTTTATCATTTTGTTGACTACACAGTATAGTAGGGTCAGTTTGGCACTATCTGTGAGAAAAACAGCACCATATATGGCTAGCCAACTTAATGGATTTCTTTTGTCGATGCCTCAGAAAGAAGACTGGTGGTTTGTATAACAAATTTTGAAATTACCCTCAAGATAACATAGCCATGCTTCAAGATAATGTAATTGAAAAGCAAAATTACATTGGTTAATGCAAAGCTCATCGAAATCTAGTGATTTACTCCTCCTGACACACGAATCCATCTCATGGTTTCCCCTCAGTCATATCTAAGAGCTTGTGCCTTGCTTCAGAAAACACAACCTTCCTGCTATTCTCACACAAACTCAGTGTGCTTATAGAATTCCACTTCAGTCACGCTCTAACATTCCTAGGTGTGCTGGTAGATGCCTGGAGAAATGAGGCTATCTTTTACCAATGGTCACTTGTCTAAAGACATTACCTCCTTTGCTGTTCACAGCTCTGACCACCAACTTGCCATCCAGGTCCAGGAAAATCGTATTTACCACAACATCAAGACTTTTCTAAAATGGCTCTAACATTTTGTCTGAACAAAACTTTTGTTATGAGCATCTGAATGTGGCCGATGCCAGCGCTGCCTTGACTGGCTTCCATGCCAGTGGCACGTAAAAAGCACCAACTGATCGTGATCATTGCCAGCCTCTTCTGGCCCATGTCGGTGGCACATTAAAAGTACTCACTATACTCTCAGAGTGGTTGGCGTTAGGAAGGGCACCCCGCTGTAGAAACACTGCCAGATCAGACTGGAGTCAGGTGCAGCCTCCTGGCTTCCCAGACCCCAGTCGAACCATCCATCCCATGCCAGCATGGAAAACGGACGTTAAATGATGATGATGATATAAATAAATTGGCAGTGAAAAACCATTTCCTTACCAATCTTTATTATCATCAAACATTAATATTTCAGCAGAAATTTAGCTACTTAAGTTCTTGTTGAATTGAGTGACTTAAAATGCTCTTAGCTTGTATATCACATGATACAATTTGGTCTTTAAGTATATGCCATAACAGCTGGTATGTTTGAAGGTTTACAGCATCATAAATAATATATTTAAGTGTTTGTGATATTGTAATAACTATCCTCGAAAACAGATGACACCACAGTTAATATCTTTCAACTTATGTCATAGTTTAAGATTTCATAGAGGGATTAAACAATGGCATCATTTCATTAAGAACAAGAGCACTCAGAGAGCGTAAACCTCTGCCAAGGCAACGTCAACATCCTCTCAACGATTAGCCAGAGACGATTTTTAAAATGAGAATATCTGAAATAAACTTGACTGCTCTCACAGACGAGAATACTAAAAGTGAATCCGACTGCTCTCAAAAATTAAGTAAAAAAAAAACAGGAAAATAATCCAGAATCCTTGTCCGGTACCGGATCGATCCCAAAATCTAATCAGTTTGTGTCAGTCACGAAGCTAAACATCCCTGAAAGTTTCATCCGAATCCATCGAGCAGTTCTTGAGATATCTTGTCTAGAGACAAACACACATACAAACACAACTGAAAACAATACCTGTGCCTTGGCTAAGGTGGAGGTAATAAAGGTGAAGGCACGTGACTTAGTGGTTAAGGTATTCATTTCACGAATATAAAGTCGTGAGTTCGATTCCCAGTGGTGTATTGTGTCCTTGAGCAAGACACTTTATTTCACATTGCTCCAGTCCACTCAGCTGGGAAAGACAAGTTGTATTTTGTGTCATGCAGAATCTCCTTGAGGCCTACATTAATGGTTTGTGTGGGCCTGTGGCACACTCAATCACTTGCTCATTGATTTCCTGAATAGGCTGTTCCATTGAATGGATCAACTGGAATATTCATTGGAAGTGATGGAATGCCAGTTATTTTGTAACACTCTACTAAGTGTAGATATTGAATTCTAACACACACACGATAACTCTAATGTGGTCTGAACCTTTATATTTTGATAATGTTTGACATGAATATAGTAACAGGGTGTGATCCATTGGGCAGGTGGTTCTCCCCACCTTAATGACATACTCTCAGTCTTAGCAGAAAGGCAAAAGCCAACCACCAACCTACCATCATTATCAGATCCAGTTTGCATTACTTTTCATAGTTCTGCTAACACCACCACCACCACCACCACCACCACTACTACTAAATAGATTTCTCGACTCTGATAGAATTTACCAATTCTGAAAGCTTGCTGTCACAACATCAGAAACCCAATCAGCATAGTTGATGTGATAAAACTATAAAGTTCTCAAGTTAAACGCTAAAAAATAGTGGAATAAATGTTGATTTCTATTTTATGGGAAAGAATGAAGAAATAATAGTCCGACACTTGTATAAATATAATATCAGAATGATGGCTACAGGAACTGGGCAAGGATTAAGACAAAAGATTGTAGCTGGACGTTAAGCTTGGTGGATTTGTAGCATCGTCTAGATGAGACACTGGAACCAAAATGGATATATAATTGGATTAACTAACTAATGACATAAACAGATTTTCTTTCTTTCTTTCTTTTATTGATTGGATAAAGAATCATCTGCTGAATGAAAACAGGGAATAGAATAAGTTAGTTATGAAAGGAATTGGAGAAGTTTTATTTAATGTGTGGTGCAGATGGCAAGGCATTGAAAGGTAACAGAGATCTTATCTCTATTTCTCTCTCTCTAGAAAAAATGGCACAAATCAATTACTAATTGTTTCTATGAAATATATTTCTGTATATTTAAACAATCTCTGTTGATTTGTGATGAGTCTCGCATTAAAGTAAGATTCATAAATATGTAGGCGCAGGAGTGGCTGTGTGGTAAGTAGCTTGCTTACCAACCACATGGTTGTGGGTTCAGTTCCACTGCATGGCACCTTGGGCCAGTGTCTTCTACTATAGCCTCGGGCCGACCAAAGCCTTGTGAGTGGATTTGGTAGATGGAAACTGAAAGAATCCTGTCGTATATATGTATGTGTGTGTGTGTGTGTTTGTCCCCTCCAAAATCACTTGACAACCAATGCTGGTGTGTTTACATCCCCGTAACTTAGCGGTTCGGCAGAAGAGACCGATAGAATAAGTACTAGGCTTACAAAGAATAAGTCCAAGGGT
>NC_068985.1:2471312-2476086 GCF_001194135.2 Octopus bimaculoides | reverse complement strand
GTACTAGGCTTACAAAGAATAAGTCCAAGGGTCGATTTGCTCGACTAAAGGCGGTGCTCCAGCATGGCCACAGTCAAATGATGGAAACAAGTAAAAGAGTAAAAGAGTATATGTTCCTCCATATGAAGGGGAGACAGGAAAAAATGGAATCACATATTTTGATGCCTGATTTTTTTACTTCTATGAATAGATCGTGATTACAGGTAAATTTATCCCAAATGGTGATAATTCTTTTTAAATACACATCTGTGAGTAATACAGAACCAGAACAAATACTGCAGAGAATTACCATGCCAAAGCAGACAATGGAACTTGGGGCAGCTCTTTGGCGTACCAGCTCTTGTTAAACTGTCCAACTCATGTTAACATGGAAAATTAATGTTAAATGATGACAATGGCTCTAAGAATACAGCCAGATGAAGAAGGGGATTTCTTTTAATAGCTGTGTAGAGAACACTGTGTGTACGGTTTACTAAAATATTTTGGAGTTTACAGAGAAATCAAATAAGTGAGATAAGACAGCCATACATAGGTTTTCTTGTTCTTTCCACCATTAGGCATTTCCCCACTTGGCCTTTTCTCAGCCATTCTATGCACTGACTTTCTGCATCTGTACTTTATTGAACATTTCTCTGCCTCCAGCACAACAATTTGTGTCTGGATCTACCGTGTCATATGGGTTGCTATCAAATTTAGGAAGAACAGCAAACCAGGGATTTATCAGTGGGAGAAAGAAGCAGAAAAAGCTTCATTCTGGATATGACAGATGTGCTTGTGTGTGTGTGTGTGTGTGTGTGTGTGTGTGTATTCATTATACAGTTATATGTACCACTGTACTTGGCAGGCCAAGTACACAGTGATACTATGTAATTGAAGTCTGGACAGCTCTCCATGCCAGCTCCTGTCAAACCGTCCAACCCATGCCAGCATAGAAAACAGATGTTAAATGATGATGATGACATACATAAACATATACATGTATGCATACAAACATACGTGTGTACTTACATACAAATGCATGCTCACACATACCTGTACCTACCTACCTAACCACCTACACACACACACACACACACACACACATACATGCATAAATGCGTGACATTCTTTTGTTATCTAGATTTCAATGATGGAGCTTTGTATCTTAGATACCAGCTTCTTCCTCAGAGAAAGAATTTAAATAATTAAAAACAGAAGAGAACATACATACACACACACACATGTGCACATGTATCCATGCATTATAGAAAGACTAATACAGTCTGTTAGAATAAGTTTAACATCTTTTAAATCTTTATCCTTTTGAAATGAACATTATTTTAATGAGAGAATCAAATGAGTTTTGTTATAAAAACTGCAAGGAAAAGAAATCAAAAACAGAATAATTTTCAGAAAATATAAATTATTGACAAAAAATTCTTGTTGGAAAGAAAGAAAGAAAACTTGTGTATTTATTGAAGGTGGGACGTGTGTGTGAGAGAAAAACTGCAAAAGATTAGGAATGGATAACTTTGGAGATGGAAAAAAATGCTGCAAGAAGAAACTATAAGGTAAAACTGATTAAAAGCAGTAAAGAATTCAGAGAAAATGGTCTGGAAAGAAACAAGAGGGAAAAGTTGTTTGGCTAAAAACTTAATAGGAAAGAATTGTGGGAGGGAAAAAATTCTTCTGCAAAAAAAAAAAGCAGGAAGAGATAAATACAACACAATGAGAAAACTGTTAATGACTATATCTTTTGGTGTCCAAGCTATACGTAGGCATTGAAAAAAGAATATTCCATTCATTCACTCTGAAGAAACTAGACCAAACCGTAAAAGACTAATTATTTTAGCAATGGAAAGACAGGGAACTACAGGGATGTAAACATACCAACACCGGTTGTGAAGCAGTCGTTGCGGACAATCACACACACACACACAAGGTCTTCTTTCAGTTTCTGTCTACCATATTCACTCACACAGTTTTGGTCAGCCTGAAGCTATAGTAGAAGATATTTGCCCAAGGTGCCAGAGTGAGATTGAAACCAGAGCCATAAGGTTGGGATGCAAGCTTCTTACCACACAGACATGCCTATGCTTATACCTGGCAATTTACTTAACCCTTTCGTTACCCTATTTCTGTTGAGATGCTCTGTGTTTCTTTCAATTAATTTTAAATATAACAAAGAATTTAGTAAAATAACTTAGTTATCATTAAGCTACTGTTAGGAACAGACATTGTGACTAAGATTTGGTGGAAGATTTTAATTCAAAACTTATGAAAACAAGACATTTGTACTCAGAGTCAGAGGTGGTTTCAGCCGGGTTGGTATCGAAAGGGTTAAATTAATTAAAACGTTTGCACTTTAAAGTCATTTTCTCTCACTGTCCAGTATTGTCCCACCTGACCAAGTTACTCCACAACTCAGAACAAAAGAAAGTGTTTCTTCAAGTTCAAGGTTTTATTCCTACATGTGATAAATGAACACATACAGTGAATGTACAATGTTCAATAAAGATTTCTGGGAAGAAGAAAGGTTTCAAACAACTTGCCATGCTCCATGATGACTTTGGAGATATGCTGTGATTGAGAAGACCCGGCTTCTTTCAGTTTCTGTCTACCAAATCCACTCACAAGGCTTTGGTCAGCCCAAGGCTATAGTAGAAGACACTTGACCAAGGTGCCATGCAGTGGGACTGAACCCGGAACCATGTGGTTGGTAAGCAAGCTACTTACTACACAGCCACTCCTACGTAGGTAGCATATTTTTCTAGATGTGTATTTATATATATCTAAGCATATATCCATGTTCAATTGCGCATATTTCTTATTTCTTCACCCAAAGAATTTGCTCCTCTTTATTATATTTCATTCTCTCCTGAGAGTCGTACATACTTTCGTTCAGTTATTATTCCTGGAGTTTAAGAGCTTATTTTTCTTATACGATTATATTTCCTGACTTTATTTTTAATATCCTCTTGTTTAATGAAAACTGTTATAAGGCCCTTTAACTTTGTTTTTCTTTTACCCAAATTAAGGGAGCTAAATAAATTTAATAACATCCTTCTGAATGAATCTCTCTCATTCACAGTTTCACAAATACCATCATATGGTCAGTTGTTTTATTATTTTTTTCTTCCACCTAAACTAATTTCATAGAATTCTTCTAACATCTAAAAGTTTCTTTTCCTTTTCATATAATTTTCCTTCACTTAGGCTCTATTTTAATATTCTAAGTTCGACAAACAGCCTTATATAGTAATTGAAACAAATATCCTTTTATAGTAATTTCACTTTTTCACAACCTAAATTCTGGTAAACTACATAAATTTAATAATATTCTTCTCATATCTTCAATTTTGTTTTTAATTTCTACTTTAACAAATATAGTTTCATTGCCGTCTTTCCTAATCTCTTTTTCTTCCACCGAATTCCATGGTAGACTAAACAAATTTAATATTATTCTTAAGATACTTAAAATGACCGATCCTATTTCCTATAACTTTACAATTGAATTTTATAATCTATAACTACACTTAAGTATTTATCTTTAAACACTTTGAAACTTAATGTTGGTTTTAATGTAACTCTCAGGCCTCAAAATTTATTCACACCTCAGATGTAATTAACAGCCGAACCATGAATATAAATTATCTCCCTTTCTTATCAACAAAAACAGTCTTTTTTTTAAAATTCAATTCCATAACCAATCTATTTGCTTTTAGCCATTATCCTAATACAGAATTTAATGGCCATATTTTCAAACCTTATTTCAACCCTTTTCCCAAAACACCCTCAGCTCATTCTTTGTCCTTTTCTCCTCCACACAAGTACGAGAACCTTCATAATTATTTTTTCTCAAAATCCTGAAGATTTGAAACTAAAAACAAAACAAACACGTGAGCTTGCACACACCAAACTATACTATAATACACGTATGTAAGTGTGTGTGTGTGTGTTATTCAGTTTTATTTCAAGATTTCTTGCCAATAGAGTATGAGCCAGTTTCTAACCTAGATCCAAGGCTCCTTCATTGGAATTTCAAAATCATCAACAGGGTATGTATGTATGTATGTATGTATGTATGTATGTATATGTGTATGTATGTATGTATGTGAGTAGATTTGTATGTTTTGTTTTATGTATGTGTTCTCATGCATATATTTGCATATCTAGACATGTTCATATACATTTAAATGTTAAACTTCTGGAAAGTTACAGATTTTTACAGCTCCAGTAATGGATTGGATCTGTAATTTTCAAATTAGCTTTTTCCTTTCTGGTTTTGAGAAGCCTAATGTCTCAAGATTGGTATTTTGACAGTGTGTTCCATATCCCAGGGTATAAACCTGAACTTGTAATCTGGATAGAGTAACTGTAGATTTCTCAATAGTTCAGCACAGGTATTCTCTTTTTCACCAAACTTCAGCTTTATATTAAAATCTGTTGGGTAGCTAGTTTCCACCACTACTGTGGACAGTTACTCTTCTCTATCTCAAATCATTATACCAGGTCTGTTGTGCTCACATTTTATTGAGGTCTTCACTGGGACATTCCACCAGTATTCCTTTTTATTATGAAGAGGCTATGGCACCTACCATACTGTGGGTTCTTATTTCTTTGTCCTCGGGGTTATCCTTTTGACGGATCTCGTTATACAATGTCCTAGCTACAGCTTCATGTCTCATTTGTAGATAATACTGTGATGACATTTTCAGACAACTGCTTATGATGCGGGTGATATCTTCAGTGTTAACTCCACAAAGTCTGCATCAGTTGTCACATTTTACAGCTT
>NC_068985.1:2462819-2471302 GCF_001194135.2 Octopus bimaculoides | reverse complement strand
AGTCTGCATCAGTTGTCACATTTTACAGCTTTTCCTGTATCTCTATCCCTTTTGTGCATCAGGTACTTGGTTGATATTTCCTGTTCTTGGATTTCAAACACATACCCTTCAAAGTAGTAATCCGGCTGTTGGGCTATGATGAACTGCTTCGATGACCAATGTTATCATTTCTTACCTTTCTACTAACATATCCATGCATAGTCTTCTGCTCATACAGGCTCATCCTTTCATCTGATGATACGTAGCGTTAGAGTCGTGCAACTTCTTTGGGCATGTATTCTAGGTTATCAGACGAAGAGTGTTGCTCAAGGAGCTGCCTTACAAGTCTTATGATTTTATCAGCCTCATCTATGTAAACTTGGTCAAGAGATGCACTTTGACACTTGGTTAAAAGATGTTGCCAATAGGATACGATATGATGTTCGAAGGCAGTCTGGATCAATATTAAAACTCTGCCGCCTTGTTTCCATTTAAGGTAGAGGCAGTCTACATCACTGTTGATATGGGAATCACGTGGGCTTATGAATATCTTCTGGGTTTTCACATCAACGGCTTGGATCTCATCAAGCATCCAATCAAGCAGCCCAAATGTTGGTATGAGTACTGGCACTGCCAAAACACATTGCGGGCCACTGTTTTGTTGAGTGCACTGATTTGTTGTGTGTGTGTGTGTGTGTGTGTGTATGTACGCATGCACATGTATATGTATGTGAGTATGTATGTATGTATATGCGTGTACGTGTGTGTATGTATGTGTGCGCGTGTGTATGCATATCGGTGTGTGTGTGTGTGTATGTGTGTGCTTGTATGCATGTGTGTGCATGTATGTATGTGTGTGCACGTATGTATGTGTGTGCACGTATGTATGTGTGTGCACGTATGTATGTGTATATATGTATGTGTGTTTGTATGCAAAGAGAAAAGACAAAGGTGTAAGCCAAACAGCTTCTTAACAGAAAATCGGGTAACTTTTAAGGAAAAGAATCAAAATGACTGACTCAAGTCAGAAATTGAAACTATGTTGTCAAGTTTGCTTCACCAAGCAGAAAGAAAAAAAAGAAATGAATAAGAAAGCACCAAAAAAGACTAAAATTTGTGAAAGTTTGCAATAGTTTGACTTAGCAAAAAAATAAAAATAAAAAACACAATTAATAAAATTGTTAATATAAGTTTGTGTGAGGAAAGGTGAGTTTTGACGTTTCTTTGAATATTTTATAATTTCACCCAGCAGAAGCTTTCCTTTTCTGTACTCATCAATTAAATGACAAATCTTGTCTTTCGTTTCTCTGTTGGTTGTATACAGGGAATTATAGATGAGAAAGTTACAACTTGCTCTACAGTTAGTCATCAATACATTGATCTGAAAGTTAGATATTTAAATGGCATGCAGAAGCTCAACTTATGTACAGCATAGATTAAATATACGTATAGGATTAGGACAGTGAAATCAATTGATAATCCTTTGTAAATACCATTTTGTCTCATCTCCACTTTGTTAATGTATTGTTTTGTTGTCATTATTATTATTATTATTATTATTATTATTATCATAAAGCAAACATTATTGTTGTTGATGCTGTATTCACAACACTACTGAGTGCAACTGTGCAGGCTTTTGGTAGGTGCAGTGTTTTGTCTTTGTTTTGTTGCTTCTATTGACATTATTCTGTATAGAAGCAGTGCTTGGTGCTGCAATGGTGAGCATATTTGTAAGTTCTGGGATTTTGACTATTTGGATTGTTTTTTAAATGATTCCCAAAGAGCCAATAGTCACAGAGGTGGTTTCAGTTTGCAGGCCTTGTGTTCTTGTTATCTCTGTTTCCAGAGTTTTTTTATTCAGATAACTTTTTGATTTCTTTCAGAAATCCATTATCATCGGTTGGCATTGATATTTCGATTATGAGGTAATTTCTTTCCTGGCGGCTCATGAAAACAGTGCCAGGCTGATTATCCTTAAACTCCAAAGTTATAGAACAGTATATTCCAAACTGTTCTCTCTTTGTCCGTCTTTCAGCCATTTTCTGGCTTATGCTTATGATACCCTCTTTTCACTTAATATTTCCGATTGTTGAAAGGCAGCGAGCTGGCAGAATCATTAGCAAACAGGATAAAATATTTCATTCTTTTATATGCTTCAGTCCTAAGGCTGTGGCCAAGCTGGAGTACCATCAGTGTAATCACCTTTTAATTGGCCAGTCCTATGTGATTGGCTTTTGGTGAAGGAGGGAACTCGACACTGCTGCCATCTTTTGAGTTTCCTGCCTTGAAATTGGTTCATCTGGGATCTTGGATAGCAAGAGGTCAAGTTTGGTTTTTGAAAACATCTGCCGCCACCCCACTCCATGGAAATCCCTCAGATGTTTTAGCAAGGTGTTCAATAGGTGTGGGACCTTGAATCCCAAGCTATTGCAGTACATGGTCCTCACCTTAGATGGGACAGCTGGGGCCTTTGGGGCAGTCCAGTGATTTCTAACTCAACGTCTGGTGTAACTCTTAATTCCAAACTTTAGTGCCAGCCCCTCCAGTATCTTCCACACATATATCACTGCAAACCTCTCCTGTCCTCACTCTAAGGAGTGGAGTTGTAGCTCTTTCAGTCTCTTGCAGAAGCTCAGCTGTTCCATTGATGCAATCCTTCTTGTGTAACATCACTGAACTGCCTCAAGTTATGCTATTAATCCAACACTCTAGGGTGACCACAGTTGAGAGCAGTAGTCCAGATGGCTGAGGACAAATGCCCTGCATAGGACCAGCATAGTCTCTCTGTCTCTTGTTCTGAAGGTTCTCAGAATCCATCCAACCATTTGCCCATACACTGCCACCATATTGGTGATATGCATGTGAAATGAGGCATCGTTGCTCATATCAATCCCAAGGTCACACACCGTATGTGATTCTGGGATTACTGCTCCCTTTGGTTCAAAGTATTGTGGGTGTGACCAATTAGCTGGTAGTGGAGGGCTTGGAATTTGCCTGCATTAAATTGCATGTTGTCGTCCTCAGCCCATGACCTGGCAAATAAAGTGAGTTCACGGCTGTATCCTACACCAGTTTTACATAACCAGCCCCAGCCCATTCAAAAGTACCTTGGATTGTAGGAATCAGAGTTCTGTTCTCTAGTTTTGAAAGGTAGTTGACAAATTTTCCTACAGCTGTAGCTCATTTTTATGTTGTTATTGTTAAATAATTTATGAAGTCTTTCACTATTCAGGAAATATTTTTGGACCAGGGAAGATGTTTTGCAACACAGGTTTTTACATCAAAGGTGGGTTATACCCATTTCCTTTCTGTCACTTAGAAAATGAAAGTTAGTTCTCTCTGATAATTCATTATACCTTTTCCTTAGCACTTGTTGCGAAAGTTACAGAAGGAAGTAGGAAACGCCTCATCATGAACATAGCAGAGGTATACCACAGAAAGAGAAAAGCTGAGAGCAAAGAATCGATCTTTAGCAAAGTTGTAAAACAAATTTGCTACTGCATGGTTAGAATGGATAGCATAGGAGAGCAGAAATATGCAGCAATGTGAGCCGAAATGACTCAGACCCTCCTTATTAGCCTCAAGGCTGTTTGGTACAACTAGAGGAGGATGTGATACTGTTAAAAGAAAGTGAAATAATTATGATTAACAGTCAAGAGCTGATGAAGGAAACTTCCCATAGTGGAAGCTGTATGTAAAATACAAAATATATGCAAGCAACATCAGCATGGAATGGAGACAGACTCTGCTGAAGCCAATTTTATGAATTGCTTTCAATTTCTGTTTGAAGTTATTTAATTTTCCCTCTGCTGAAGAGTCATTTGAGAGACACATAACGTTACATAACCTCATTTCCTTTGCTCAGCAAACTTGAACCCATGTATTTCAGTAAGAAATCAATACTTCTGCATACATGCACACATCCATACATAGATAGATAGATATGTACATGCTTACATACAAACACACACATACATCCCTTTTGGCAATGAGGAGTGAATTTGGAGAACTTTCTTGAAGCAGCCAAATATTGTAAGTTAATAAGAGACACTGTTTAACAACTCTTCTTTTTCTATTGTAGAAATTAAATATCTAATTAATAGCAGCACACACCTACTGCAAACCCTTTCCCCTGAGCCTCCCATATATTTCTCTTTGTTTCCTACAGTCACCTCATCCTGCCCACACACCCAACCCTCTCTATCACCTCATCTACTCTCACCACCCTTAATGTCATTTGAAAACATGTCCCAACACATACCCGTCATCATCTTTCTTACTATCTCTCTTTTTGTCTTATTCGCTTTCCTTTGTTTTCCAGCTGGAGCCTTCATGTATCTATTCCGCATTAAGACATCTATGTCTGTCCCCACCTGTACCTTAAATCTCTCACCTGCTGCTTGTCAAGGTACTTGTTGATCCTGTCAACACTGGTGCTGGAGCCATGTATAAAAGCACCTAGTACACTCTGTAAAATTGTTGGCATCAAAAAGCTGTAGAAACAATTCCAAAACAGACTATGGAACCAGGTGCAGCTCCTGGCCTTGCCAGTTCCTGTCAAACCGTCCAACCCATGCCAGCATGGAAAACGGGAGTTAAATGATGATGATGAGCTTAAAACTAGATGTTAGTTATGCCATTGATAACACATAAATAAAAATGACAGCATGAACATCACAGCTTCGGGTTTTCTCCCACTCATACGTCTATAAATCATTATACTTATGTCAGAAATTCTTATAGTATTTGTCTGTGTAGCATTTCAGTGATGGAGAAAATCTTTTGCAGATCAGAAGAAATAGGCTTAAATTAAGCTGAGGTTTAAAATCCCAAACTTGTTGATTCCATCTTCTGATATGAATGTGTGTGTGTGTGTGTGTGTGTGTGTGTGTGTGTGTGTGTGTGTGTATCTATATTTATATATATCTGTACCTCTCTATATCTGTCTAATATATATATATATATATACACACACACACACACACATGTAAAGAGAGAAAGAGAAAGAGAAACAGACAGATGGTTAGATATATATATACATATACATGTATATGTGTGTGTGTATATTTGTAGCACACACACACATACATGTATATGTACCTATTTTCTATCCACAGAAATAACTGCATCTTACAACTGTTCTACATAACAGGACTTCACAAAACTGCTTCGTTTAATTTGCATAACAGGGCAGATGCTGACACAGGGATGTTAATTAATAACGTACTTAATAGAATATTGAGCATAATTTTAAATGCAATGGGAGTTTAGGTAAAGCTTTTGGTAAGCTTACAATTGTGGGGCCACTGAGAAAAGTAAACAAAACTGTGACCCCTACATATTTTATCTCTGTCTATGCAAATTAAAAAACAAGGTTGACCTGATTAATTTGTAGCCTTCTTCGATCTTCATTAGAAAAGGAATGATCATTTTCTATCTAAGGAGAGGTTAATTAATCCCTAATTGCTAATTATACTGTAAACAACCTTGGACCCAGTTACCCTGGGTATATGCATTGTTATTCAAATTAAACTCTCAACTTTTTTTGATTATTCTATGTCTTAGTATACCAAGGACTACATGATCCACCTTGTTCATCATTTTCCTTAAGTAAGGGAGATTTGGCTGCCATTTCTGGAATAAGAAGCAAAAGTAATGGAAGAACGTTAAAACATTGGACTTCATTTTCCTTTGCACTCCCAGTTCACATTTCTCGTACGCCAACATTGTCTTTTTAAGACTAAGCAAAGACATTTCATTGACCACACATCTCTTGGCTGCCACGACCCACCACCACCACATATCTATATTGTTGAATTAATGGCGTTTATATTGAGCCTGAGTAGAAAGTTGTTGTTGAGTTACAAGCCTGTCCTGATTGAGTAGAATTATCGTCATCGTCTTCGTCGTCGCTGTCATCGTCATCATCAGCATCGTCGTTGTCATCATCTTCATCACCATTATCATCATCATCATCACTGTTGTCATCGATGACGACGACAACATAGAAAAAAATACCTTAGGAATGAGAACCCAGGTTCGAAATTTCTCCAAGACACCTGATGAAGGCTGGAGGGTATATCAGCTGAAACGTTTTGTTAACAACAAACAAAATAGGGACAACTATCCATCAAATGTAAATAATGTAAATAATGTAAATAATGTACATAATTCCTCATCTCTTAAATATAGAACCGTGTCCCTCTTTTCTGTCCACAAAGGTATCCTGTCTCCCATCTGTAGCACACAGTTTCCCCTATGAGTAACACTGCTCTAATATAATGTCTACCTGCTCACACCTGTCATGTGAAATGAAGTGTGGTGTTAATTAATTATTCGTCACCCTTGATTTCTTAATACTTGCTGCTCAGCTTAGTGGAACTTTGGAAAGAAGGGATGACAATACTGGAAGACATGGTAGAGATTTTGGTTTGAAATCATATTTTGTGGATTGAGAAATATTAGAAAATAGAAGATATTAACTTAATCTAAGCGAAGAATATAAAGACAATATATTGGTAATGTCTTTCAAGTTATCTTTGGAAGGTTTAGAGTTGTGTATAAAATCTTGGAGATGTTCCTTTTATTTCAGAATAATTTGAATTTTAAGATAATCTGGATATTTGATAATGTTCTTATTTCTTAATAATATTGTTATATTTATTTTATCTGACTGCGAATCCATATTGCCCTAGATATTTGATGTGTGTGTAATATATATGTGACGAAAGAGCTCTGGTGTATAAATTAATAATAATAATAATAAAAGTGAAGTGAAGCTCAAATAAATTATGCATGTGTTTATTGGCAAAATGACCCTCCCCAAATATAATAATAATGTAACTATTATTATGTTTTAAGAATGTGCGTTGTATGTGTGGTTAGTGACTTGAGAAAGAATGAGGTGTAGATTATTTGTTAGTGAACAGTTTATGGACTGTTAGTGTTCTGGTAATGGATGTGAACACTGTTTGTGGACTGCAAATAGACTGAACTGTCAGTCAACTGTGTGTAGACTGCGTATTAGTTGTGTGAGGACTGTGTGGGTTATATGTTTGATACGGACTTGTATGCCAGTCGCATGTAAGCTATGTGGAGGTTATGTGTGAGTCTTTGTTGGCTTGAAGGATTATTGAGAGATTGTCATTGGGAGTAGACTGTATCAGGATTGTATGTAGGCTGTATTGTGGGTGTGTATGGCTGTGTGGGTTGTTTATGCAGAGTTAGAGGGCCATTAGCGGACGGTGTGTAATGGATGCACTGTTAATGACCTATAAGGGGAGAGTGTGTGGCTTTCAGTGGCTCATTAGTCGATTGTTCAGTGGTGGCGAGCTGGCAGAATCGTTAACACGCTGGGCGAAAGGCTTAGCAGTGTTTCACCTGTCTTTATGTTCTGAGTTCAAATTCCGCTGAGGTTGCCTTTGCCTTTCATCCTTTCGGGATCAATAAATTAAGTACCAGTTGTGTACTGGGGTCAATGTAATCAACTGCCCCGCCTCCCCAAAAATTTCAGGCCTTGTGCCTAGAGTAGAAAAGTTTAGCTGATTGCTGGGAGTCTTGTTAATTAATTGTTAAAGAGCTGCTATTGTACAGTTAATGAGATGTTGATGGGCTGACTGTTGACCATTACTGTACTGTATGCAGATTTAGTTGACTGAACAGGGTGCAGTGGGTGTGTGTGTGTGTGTGAGTGAGTGACCTGTGTGGGCTGTAAGTTAATCAGGTGTGGATTGTTGTTTCAACTGTGAGTAGATCGTTAAGTGACGGTCAATGAATTGTGCCAATTGGATTTGAATAAACTGCACTGGTGCCTGTGCCATGTCAAAAGCACCCAGTCCACTCTGTAAAGTGGTTGGCATTAGGAAGGGCCTCCAGCCATAGAAACCATGCCAAATGAGACTGGAACTTGGTGCAGCTCTCTGGCTCACCAGCTCCAGTCCAACCCATGCCAGCATGGAAAATGGACATTAAATGATGATGATGTTAATATGTAGCTGTTAGTGGACAATGTGTACTGTTAGGAGTGTGTGTGTGTAACAGTTGGTGGACAGTGCATGTGAACTGGTAGTGGACACTGTGGTGGCTACAGAGGTGAGGAGATTAAAAATTTAGCTCAAGTTACTTTGTAAGCCTGATCTTTTGAGTTATAAATTGTACTCCGTGAGTGTGTGTGTGTGTGTGTTGTTGTTGTTGTTGTATCTGGGTATGTTTCATTTGTAATTGGTTGTTCTGCAAAGTGCTGGGGACTTATTTGTTAAGTGCTTTTAGCAGCTCCGTTTTAAGAGCAAAAACTGATCTACTGAAAGATTTTTGTAATTTACTTTGCAGTGCTTGTTATTTAAAAAAAAAAAAAGACAAAAAAATCCCCTCAAAACTGATGATGCAGCAAAACTTTAAAATAATATACAAAATCCCACACATACACATACATGCACACACAGACATACACACATATGTTCTCCCCTTTCTCTCCATACATACATTATATATATATATATATATAT
>NC_068985.1:2458605-2462483 GCF_001194135.2 Octopus bimaculoides | reverse complement strand
TATATATATATATATATATATATATATATATATATATCATACATGCTTACACACACATTAAATGAGAAGACAAAGAACAACTTGTTAAATTTGACTGCCTCTATGAAGGAACTCAATAAATTTGTATAGGAATCTTGGGGTTAGTAGCCCATGTCTTAACCACTATGCCATATGCTGGAGGGCATATCAGCTGAAACAAGTTAACAACAAACAAGATGAGGACAAATATCTGTCAAATGTAAATAATGTACATAATTCTTCATCTCTTAAATATAGAACAGGGATTATATTCATTAGAGGTACTGAAAAGTAATATATTTTCTAGCAAAAAGTCTGATGTCACAGCACAAGAAGGTCCCTGTCAGACATTAATGATTTATTTCTGGGGTTTCATAAACCTTGATCCATTGTGCAAGATAATCTCAAGCAGATTGGGAAAGAGTATTAAGAAGCGAACAGGATGACTTCCTTTCAACAGAAAGGAAGTCATCCTATGACATGATAATGCAAGGCCACATTCATCACAGAAAACCCTTGAAAAGATAAATTCATTTGGTTGGGGAGCTCTGCTTTACCCTCCCTACTCACCAGGCCTAAAACCAGATTTTCATTTGTTCAGGTCACTTGAATATTTCAACAATAGGGAGATGCTCAGGGACAATATCAAAACAGTACCCCAAACATTTTTCTCTTCTATAAAAAGCCTCATGTTTTATACCCAACGAATAGGGAAATTGGTTTCTAAGAAAGAAAATTTTATTGCTAACAATGACAATTATAATATTTGAAATGAATAAATATATTTACGATATGTTTTATACAGTTTTAAACTCATTACATTAAATACAACATCGTTTTTTTTTGCTAACATAAAGAATGAGTATGATTCAAAAGGGATTGAATTGTATAGGGTGGGTATGTGGGTGTGTTCAGGTTATTTGGGTGGATTATATGGGGATTAAACAGAGAAGAAAGGAAGATTACAGATGAGCTTGGGTTTTGACAAAGGTATTCTTACTTGCATACAACTGTTCATTTTTTTTGGTTTCTTTTTTGGAAACAATCATGATGAGAAGCAAGAAGAGAAATTGATGTTTAGTGTATGTGGTGTAGTTGCAGGAAGAATTTTGGGGTGGGGGAATATATTTTGGAATAGGATATAGGGGTAAGAGTGTGGGATTACAGAGATAGGCACTTGTTGATTTTTGAAATAATCTATCTATGGAAGGTGTGTGTGTGTGTGTGTGTGTGTGTGTGTGTGTGTGTGTGTGTGTGTGTGTGTGTGTGTGCAAGGTGGTGGTAGGTAATAAAACTGAAAAATAATACACTCGTTTGTAAGAGGGGAAAGAGGAACGATGAGGGGTGGAGAGATAAGGGAGAGGGTGAAGAGAACGTGGAGGAGAGAGAGAGAGAGAGCAAGGAGTATCTGCTATAATAGAGGTGGGGTAACTGGAATGCATTAAGGGTAGATGTAAGTAGACAAGCAGACTAACAGTCTCATAAGTAAAATAAACATTGGGGATGCACCAGAGAAACTGCAGAAGTTACCCAAGGGTATTACAAACCCTCCCAAATCCACCAGTATTGAGAAACCTTTATGCATCATCAGCAGGTCTCTCAGGGTCACAAGCATTTCACCCGTTAACCTGTATGCTTCCTGAATGGGGCAGTGAGAAGTGAATTAGTCTTTTTTTGCAGAAGGGTTCCAGGCAGCCTCAGTACAGACTGAGGCTGGCTGCCATCCTTTGGCACTTACCAAATCAACCAAATCCTGATATGTGGTTTTCTTTGGCTGATGAGGAACGTCAAGTCTGTCCACCCAGGGTTTTAGAAGTTCAACCACAAAAGAGCAACAACTTTTCTGTCAGAATCTGCCTTTGCAGTTCATTCGCATCTCCTAGTCTGAGGCTAGATGCAAAATACAAAACGGGTCTCCTATTGGTGCTTTCATCTCAGAAGCCTTGTCACCTTTCCTTAGGAATCTGATACCCATCGGTGGTGAGAGTTGCTGTTTGTTGATCTTAAGCCCTCTGCATGTTTGTCCATTTGGCAATTTCTGCAAGGACCTTGTCATGCCTTCTGGAGCATCTAGTCAAAATGTGGGCCAGGGTGCAAAGAGTTGATCCACACTGCTCGCAGGATGGGCCCTCCTCTTTGTCCCACATTTTGAAGTTATTCGAGATGGGCAGGAGGTCAGTAATGGCAGGCAGGAAGAAGGACAATTTTCCATGCTCGGTACTTCAGAGTTCCTTCTTGAACACGGGTGCTCAAATATCTGGGCCTTTTGTAGCCATTGACCCTGTTGGACAAAAGTACAGACAAGAACTGACACACATAAATTTACGAATATCTGGATATTTTCCTCCTGATAATCGACTGCATGGGTAGGTGTGAATTTTAGTCCTTTCATCAATAACTGAAGTTAGTCACTGTCTGCATTTCTTTTTGACAGATTAATAATTTTAGGGTCTATTCTATCAGTTGTTTCTTCTTGCATTTTTTTCTTTCTCTGGTGTCTGCTAAAAAAAACAGATTCTCTTTTGTCTATTATGTCTTCTATTATTAACACCCGTTATCTGGTGAGCTTCGTATTTTGGTTGTGGTGTTTGCTTAGGTACGTTTTTTCTCTTGTTTCTAAGCATGGCTATATCATTTATATTTACTGTTTGTGAAAAGAATTTTTGGGGTTTATTTGACGGTCTAGTATGTTTTTTTTTTGTTCTGTTTCTAACAGGCGATTTTCGTTGAGGTCTCGAATGTGAATTCTTACCAGTTTTGCTTCCTCTAATATTTCGTTCCAATGAATAATTGTTTTCTTTAATATGTTTTGGTCAAAGGAATATTTGTTTTGATTATAGTATTCTTGTATGTTACGTGTCTTGGTATGTTTCTTTGTATTTTTAAATAATAAAATGTTCTTACCGTAGTTCCTTGTGGTTGACTGTTTTTGCTGCCATGCGTTTCCATCTATGTTGTGTTGGTTAAGTTGCTTCCTTTATATCCCATTCACGTGGTACTGAGATGTCTTTACCGTAGTTTCCAAAGTATTTATCAAGAAACATTTGTTTCTTTTGCCATAAACGCTTTGGTTTACTTTCTTCTTTTGTATTATCTTTAACCCACGTATCTTTCATTTCTCAGCTATATTCCCGGTGGCTATTTTCGATATTGCCTCGATAATTTCATCGTCCACCGTTTCGTATTCTGTCTTGACTAGAGATTCTTTATTTAAAGATTGATGACGAAGATGTCTGTCCTCACGTTTGACATAGCGCCCATCTTGGTTTTCTTTCTTCCTCCGGTTCTCCTTTAATTTCTTTAAGAATTTACGCTGAAGTATGGATACGTCTGGCTCAATCCAATCTGTGCATATCTCAGCATATTTTTTTTTACATTTGCATGTCTTCCAAAAATTTTGTTGACGTATATTAAGATGTTTTTTGGGGTTAATGCAGTTTCGCGCCTCTCCTTGAAAAACGTATTTTTTTGAAAAACTTTTTTCGGATTCCTGCGGTTTAGATGTCGGAGATTACGAATATGAAAAAAAAAAAAATTTCACCCAATTCACATTTTTGATTTTGTTTACTTTAAAGAGATCGTAGCAAATTGACGAACATTGCAAATGGAAATTAAACACAGACAAAAACATTAAAGTGAAAAGAATTTGCGTTTCACTTTTGTTTGCCTTAAATAATCGTAAATAATATTATGATATAAATTAAATATACACCATTTTATTAGAAACAAACATTAATATTTAATAATTAATGGTATAAAGTTTAATAAGGGACTCAAATTCCGCCCCTCCCCCAATTTTAAATTTTGAACTTTTTCATCCATTTATTTGTCTATCTATTTATCTCTTTCCATTTATTCAT